>NW_026040169.1:0-300000 GCF_023343835.1 Lagopus muta
AACCAGATAAGGAGTCTAATTTTAGAGCTGGAGATAGTGTAACACTGTTACTAGTTGATACTTGCTATTTCATTGCATTCCAGGATTGTGTACTAAGCAAAAGAACTGCCTCATAGAAGAGAATGACTTATGAATTAGAATGCAGTAGTGATCTTGTTCTTGGTGTTATTATTGCATATGTATACCTGCCTTTGCATTGTTAGTTCTAGAAGATACTGTCTACAGGTATTGCTGACAATTTTCTTCCCCATCACTCTGTATCTCTCATTGTCTTTTTCATAGTTTCCATTGTGTGTTTCCCTTTTCTTGTTCTTCGTTTCTTTTTTCTTTCTTTCTTTCTTTTTTTTTTTTTTAATTTTTGTTTGTCTATCTGTATTGCTGTTGCTTAAGTTTTTGTTTGTTTGTTTGTTTGTTTGTTTGTTTGTTTGTTGTTGGGGGGTAGGGAGGACAGGGGGGCTTGGGAGGGCTGAGTTGGTTGTTTTAGCTTGGTTGTTCTGTTTGTGTGTCTGCTTCCAAGTGACTTCAGTATATGTCCATCTCAGAAATCTGTTTGTATTATGATCTTTAATGCAAATATGAAAAATATTTACTACAGACACCTTTTCACTGATATTCTGATACTTCACTCAACTAAGGAAACCTCATTATTCTTCAACAGTTCATCTACAAACTGATTAGTAGAGCAGAAGCCACTAGCAGTAACAAACAATTAAGAGGCCATGGCCACCTGATGGAAACCTCATGGTGTTTTGTTTTGGCCAAGGAAAACCAGTTGATTATTTTCAGAACTTGCATAAATAAACAAATAAATAAATAAAAATGATACAAATAAATAGTAATAATAAGTAAAGAAAAGTAAGAGAAGACCATTCAAGCTGCATGAAAATAAAATCAAGGATTCTCACTACCACTGTTGCTGTATTTGTTTATAAAGCCAAGATCATGGCCTCAACCTACTGTGTAAAATTGCATCACTTGACATGCTGTCTTCCTCTACAGAGGGATTAAAAACAGAAATGAAATCTTAGAATCCATTTGAAAATCAATTTTGCTTTATTTCCCTTAACTTCAATAATATAATGAAACCCAATCTTCAGATAAAAGGATGAGTAACATGAGCAAACGTGGATTAATAACTGGTATAACTAAGTGATATTATTCTATAGACTTCAAAGGTGTCTGCCTTCTGAATATCACCAGATTTTACAAAAGATCATTCAGATCAACGCTTTAAACGTATGCTATCAAAATAAGCTCAACCAGCTTACAAAAATGACTAGGCATTTTCACTTTCAATAGACACGATTTAAAATGATACCTTTAAAGTAGTGACCAAGCTCGGTGTGGCTTCCATCATTTCTAGCCTCGCTATATTAACTACATCTCAAGAATAAGGATTGCGCTCTTATGGAAAAATTAGGTAGTGAATGTCAGTCTTACTGAGAAGACTAACGGTCATCACTTTATCTAAAAATAGTAAAACATGGATCACACAAATATACGTTTTCTTGTCTGGAAAAAAGCAAGAATTTTCAGAAGGAGCATGAAATCACAAGCAGCATGGATGTTCAGATTTTGTATATTCACAGGCAAAAAAAGAATTCTCATAGAAAATATCCATAGAAAATATGTAATCCTTTATCGCCTTTGGAGAAACTGCATGCATGCAAGAGCAGTTGGTGAATCAGATGCTAGGGGAGTACTGCTTTGTCTTATCCACAAGTCCGTTCTTTCCACTTAAACACAACAACTTCTAACAGAATTAGGTCATGTTGGAGGAAGATCAAAGAACTGGATTGAGTACCAAAAAACATTCAATGCTGCCAAACTCTTTTAAAACAGCTAAAAGGAAAATATTTGATTTTACTGTACATCAGAAATACTTGAAGGAAAGATATCTTGATACTCTAGGTCATCAAAAGCCCAAAAGGTAAAGCTAAGTTCCAGTGCTACTGATGATACAAAAAATGAAAAATTGTCTTTTGATGCAAATATAAATTACATTACATAAATTACCAAGAAAGATACTGAGCAGGCTCCCACCTAGCATCTGCACTGTAAGCTACACAGTAAAAAGCCAATCAACATCTTCATGCCACTGTCTGGTAAGAAGAATAACCTCCAAAACAACTTCATTGAAAATCTTTTAACTTTCACTAAGATAAACCTTTTATTAAACTGTTTTGAGAGAAAGTGTGTGTGCTCATCCACTAGAAAAAGTGGCTTTTTGCATAAGGGGCTTCTCAAATAAAGCTTATGTACAGTTCAATGAGTGCTTTGAAAATTTAGGCTG
This sequence comes from Lagopus muta, assembly GCF_023343835.1. Lineage (NCBI taxonomy): Eukaryota > Metazoa > Chordata > Aves > Galliformes > Phasianidae > Lagopus > Lagopus muta. Next base: position 2,294 of record NW_026040169.1, read on the forward strand.
TTTAAAATGATTCTGATTTTGTAAGAATCAATTATTATAGAGTCTACACCTCCTGAACAATCGAACTAACATTGTACTCCTAATAAACATCAATGTAATTTGAATCAATACACGTGTTGTACGTTTACACAATCCCAACTCAGCTTTCTGAAACCTTCTTTTGACCTTTCAGATCACAAGAGTATTGCCCTGAGTGCAGGTGTCCAGTTGTGGAAAGGCCTGCCATAATGCTGATGTGTGGTATGAAACTGGGGTGCTAGACACAACTAGTTCCAGTCCACTGCTACTCACTCCTACTGCCCCACAGGACCCATTAGCCAATGAGCAGGCAGCTCAGAGGGAGTGGAGCTCAGAAGAAAGATCCCACAAAAGAGTGGAACACCTTGTAAGAAGGTCATGGAGAAGGTGCTACGTGCCCCCAGCAACGCTCACCCTGCAGCTCCTGAAGAGCGTATGCTGGATCGGGGAGAGGTGTGAGGAGGAAGGGAAAGCGCAGAGGAGCTACTCTGCAACAGATGAAGGAGTCAGAAACAGAGGGGTGAGGAAGACCTGCTGAGCAGGGAATGGGAAGAATAAATGAAATTTATCTTCCCTAAGTGAAATATGTTTTACTTCTGAGGTAATATTCCCATGGGCTTTCCCCTCTCTCTCTGGCTTTCTGTGGAGGGGGAGTGAGAGAGAGGCTGAGTGAGTGTCTGGTGGCCATAAAATCAACACACCAAATGCACTGTGGCAAAAGCAATATAAAATCAATATACACTGATTAAGTTGACAAGGCACAGTCTCAGCACCTCGATTACTAGGAAGTCAGGTAGATCTTGGTGCATTATACAATAGATGTTCTTACTGATGGTGTCGATCGCCTAAGCAAATTATGCCTTTGAAGAGAAAGTTGTACAGCTGATTCAACGTGTATGTATGAGGTGTGCTTCAACAGTAACGTCTCCTATTTGATTATATTCGTCCACAATATCAGAGGCCGATGCTGGTGGTGTGACAATAGAGGATGTACCTTCTCAACAGTGTTCCACTACAGGTATATTACATACCTGTATATATACATACGTATATACAGGTGTGTTAGTGTTTAGTGTACTTAGCTAACATTTTGACAGTTACCTGCTTTTTTTTCCTTTCCCCCCCCCAAAACTATTGTTATGATTTTCCAGGATCAAAGAACATCTATCACAATTAATTTTCCATAGATCATTTCTTCTTTTTTTCATCATTTTGCGTTCCCTTACTTTCGGGCTCTGAACCTTGCTTCTACAATGCAAAGGGATTCCAGCCACCACATGCATACAGCCAAGACATTTTAGTGTGAACTAGATACTCAGGCATACACAACCTGTAACGCACATGCTACGTGTATCCCAACTCAACTTGCACCCCCTACAGCTGTATCTATCATGGCAGCAGCTCTACCCTGATGAGTGGCCAGGCCTAGCCCAGAGTCACAGCAAGGTTTGCAGAGCAGCACTGAAAAATAAAGCAACAGAACTGAGAAAAGCCTGTCACCGGAAGAAAATATTTTCAACAAAGTCACATGGCAAAAGAAGGTAATGACAGTGCTTTCTAACGGAGATAAGCGCCATAGCAGGTAACCATACAAGGCCATATGACCATACCTAACAGGTAACCATACATAACCTACAAGAACCATAGCAGCAGGTAACAAAGAAAAATTAGCTCACCCCTTCCAGAAACTAGTAACAACTCAAAAGAAGAGCAAACTCAGAGAGATACTGCTCCCTCTGCTGCTAACACTTAAATAAAAGCACCTTTTCCAATCATTGCTTGCACCTGAGCTCCCTGGGAGAGCCTTGACCTCTCCACTAATGTTCAATCATTGGTTCAGGCTGTGAAGGGATGGAGTGCAGCAGAGTTGCCAGGTCACTGCCTGAACCAAAGAGTGAGTAGGGTCAGGGCTCAACTCCTGCTGTTTTGGAAACATGAAGTACAACGTGCATCGCGATGCAGGTACAGTACCTATCAATGATGTGATTGACAGGTGATTGTTGCAAGGTGATTGTTGACAGTCTTCTTATGGTTCTGTTGGAACAGTACTTGATGTTCCTTCTGGAGGCTTCTCTTCTTCAGTTTGGGTTTGGGTTCCCTGGTTCCCAGAATTTCAGCACTCCACCACCTGGTGTCATGACATACCCTCGTAGACACTGAAGCACGCTGAAGTGTTGATGCTCCTACCAGTGGTCCTGTGGACTTCACAGCCTCAAGGGGAGTAGTACAGATGTTTAAAAGGTATGAGGAGTGGTGGGTCTGCCTTCAGTGGGAGGATACAGGCTGCGTTTTTGTCTTGAGTCAAACACCTCCACTTATGCTGGGGCATGTCCTGGCCTTTGGTACAACATCCTTTGTCCTGTATTTACCTTTGAAGGTCAATATTAATTATTCTGCCATACGTCCCCCATTTTGGAACTGCAAGCAGCTTTCGTGTCTTCTCTATGTGAGAAGTTAGTCCAGAACAAGGTTTTAACTCACCCTACAAATCCTGCCATGGGGCTGTTCTGCCAGTCGTACAAAGAAAATTGTCTTTCTGCTCTGCAGAGTACAATGAACTTTTCATCTTCTCACTTAACAGCTGTATCTTTTAAAGAATAAAAGTAAATATAAAATTAGCGAGGATTCAGTAACAGTAGGTCAGCTATAAATACTTGCAAATGGGAAACATACAGCGAGCATCTTTGGAATTATGACATTACAGCATTCTGATTTTAGGAAAGTTACAATTAAGCTCCGTTTCAATACAACCAACTCTATATTACAAACTCAACAAAAACGTACGGAGGAGCAGAAGTCCTGCTCAGTGCACTTAGTGCCTTTTACACGGTTATTCAGATACAGCATGGTCACAGCTCTGGCCCGGTTCGACCTGGATCCTTGACTAAATGGCACAGGGGGACCCATGGACCCACCCCCTGTGATGGTTCTGAACACAAAACAGCGGCAACGAGCTAAGGGAGAAAATTAATTTACTAGATATTATAGCACAGTGTGAGAGAATGCAATATAGCACAATACAATTGGAATTGTAGCCTAGCCTAGCCATGTTTGCCTAAAGATGAACTGTTGCTAGCTAAGCGCATATTGCTAATTCTCACATTTGCTCATTCTGCACTAGGCCATTATTCCTGGACCCCTGCTGTCCTGGGATAGAGGTAAGTTGGAAGAAAAAATGTAGGGGAGCATCACTTGCATTCCTCCTAATCCAAAAGAGGGACAGTTTGACCTCCTGTCAGAGGCCCCTTAAGTTGTTCTTTTGCTGAGGGCCTCTTGGCAGAACAGAATAGTCTATAATACAAAAGTTACCATTTTGGTACTTCTTGAGGATTTCATCTTATCTACTAAGTGTGCATAAATGTGGAATAAGAAGCCACTTTCTTCCCATGGCTTTCCCCTCTCTCTCTGGTACGGCACAAATAAACGACTTTCCTTTTCCAGCTCGGGTACGAGCATTGTTTTGCAGAACACTAATACGGTCCGAAACACTCTGCAAGTTATACCAGTTCTGTCGTGCCCAATCCATACCTGATAAAGAGGGTCGAGCACCATGTTTTTCTAAAAGATCAAATAATACATCTTCACTTTTCATGGTGGCAATGCTGTCGCTCATTTTTTCAATACAATGAGAGACCTACACTAAGGGAGGAGGAGGTGCAGGTATTCAAAAGCTCAAGTGACTCCTTATCTCCCCAGGGAAACAGACACTTTTCAAATGCTAATGCTCAAAGCACTCTTCCCTTTCTCTGAGGGGAGCACACAAAAGCCCGTTAGTCCAAACCAGATAAGGAGTCTAATTTTAGAGCTGGAGATAGTGTAACACTGTTACTAGTTGATACTTGCTATTTCATTGCATTCCAGGATTGTGTACTAAGCAAAAGAACTGCCTCATAGAAGAGAATGACTTATGAATTAGAATGCAGTAGTGATCTTGTTCTTGGTGTTATTATTGCATATATATACCTGCCTTTGCATTGTTAGTTCTAGAAGATACTGTCTACAGGTATTGCTGACAATTTTCTTCCCCATCACTCTGTATCTCTCATTGTCTTTTTCATAGTTTCCATTGTGTGTTTCCCTTTTCTTGTTCTTCGTTTCTTTTTTCTTTCTTTCTTTCTTTTTTTTTTTTTTAATTTTTGTTTGTCTATCTGTATTGCTGTTGCTTAAGTTTTTGTTTGTTTGTTTGTTTGTTTGTTTGTTTGTTGTTGGGGGTAGGGAGGACAGGGGGGCTTGGGAGGGCTGAGTTGGTTGTTTTAGCTTGGTTGTTCTGTTTGTGTGTCTGCTTCCAAGTGACTTCAGTATATGTCCATCTCAGAAATCTGTTTGTATTATGATCTTTAATGCAAATATGAAAAATATTTACTACAGACACCTTTTCACTGATATTCTGATACTTCACTCAACTAAGGAAACCTCATTATTCTTCAACAGTTCATCTACAAACTGATTAGTAGAGCAGAAGCCACTAGCAGTAACAAACAATTAAGAGGCCATGGCCACCTGATGGAAACCTCATGGTGTTTTGTTTTGGCCAAGGAAAACCAGTTGATTATTTTCAGAACTTGCATAAATAAACAAATAAATAAATAAAAATGATACAAATAAATAGTAATAATAAGTAAAGAAAAGTAAGAGAAGACCATTCAAGCTGCATGAAAATAAAATCAAGGATTCTCACTACCACTGTTGCTGTATTTGTTTATAAAGCCAAGATCATGGCCTCAACCTACTGTGTAAAATTGCATCACTTGACATGCTGTCTTCCTCTACAGAGGGATTAAAAACAGAAATGAAATCTTAGAATCCATTTGAAAATCAATTTTGCTTTATTTCCCTTAACTTCAATAATATAATGAAACCCAATCTTCAGATAAAAGGATGAGTAACATGAGCAAACGTGGATTAATAACTGGTATAACTAAGTGATATTATTCTATAGACTTCAAAGGTGTCTGCCTTCTGAATATCACCAGATTTTACAAAAGATCATTCAGATCAACGCTTTAAACGTATGCTATCAAAATAAGCTCAACCAGCTTACAAAAATGACTAGGCATTTTCACTTTCAATAGACACGATTTAAAATGATACCTTTAAAGTAGTGACCAAGCTCGGTGTGGCTTCCATCATTTCTAGCCTCGCTATATTAACTACATCTCAAGAATAAGGATTGCGCTCTTATGGAAAAATTAGGTAGTGAATGTCAGTCTTACTGAGAAGACTAACGGTCATCACTTTATCTAAAAATAGTAAAACATGGATCACACAAATATACGTTTTCTTGTCTGGAAAAAAGCAAGAATTTTCAGAAGGAGCATGAAATCACAAGCAGCATGGATGTTCAGATTTTGTATATTCACAGGCAAAAAAAGAATTCTCATAGAAAATATCCATAGAAAATATGTAATCCTTTATCGCCTTTGGAGAAACTGCATGCATGCAAGAGCAGTTGGTGAATCAGATGCTAGGGGAGTACTGCTTTGTCTTATCCACAAGTCCGTTCTTTCCACTTAAACACAACAACTTCTAAACAGAATTAGGTCATGTTGGAGGAAGATCAAAGAACTGGATTGAGTACCAAAAAACATTCAATGCTGCCAAACTCTTTTAAACAGCTAAAAGGAAAATATTTGATTTTACTGTACATCAGAAATACTTGAAGGAAAGATATCTTGATACTCTAGGTCATCAAAAGCCCAAAAGGTAAAGCTAAGTTCCAGTGCTACTGATGATACAAAAAATGAAAAATTGTCTTTTGATGCAAATATAAATTACATTACATAAATTACCAAGAAAGATACTGAGCAGGCTCCCACCTAGCATCTGCACTGTAAGCTACACAGTAAAAAGCCAATCAACATCTTCATGCCACTGTCTGGTAAGAAGAATAACCTCCAAAACAACTTCATTGAAAATCTTTTAACTTTCACTAAGATAAACCTTTTATTAAACTGTTTTGAGAGAAAGTGTGTGTGCTCATCCACTAGAAAAAGTGGCTTTTTGCATAAGGGGCTTCTCAAATAAAGCTTATGTACAGTTCAATGAGTGCTTTGAAAATTTAGGCTGTTTAAAATGATTCTGATTTTGTAAGAATCAATTATTATAGAGTCCTACACCTCCTGAACAATCGAACTAACATTGTACTCCTAATAAACATCAATGTAATTTGAATCAATACACGTGTTGTACGTTTACACAATCCCAACTCAGCTTTCTGAAACCTTCTTTTGACCTTTCAGATCACAAGAGTATTGCCCTGAGTGCAGGTGTCCAGTTGTGGAAAGGCCTGCCATAATGCTGATGTGTGGTATGAAACTGGGGTGCTAGACACAACTAGTTCCAGTCCACTGCTACTCACTCCTACTGCCCCACAGGACCCATTAGCCAATGAGCAGGCAGCTCAGAGGGAGTGGAGCTCAGAAGAAAGATCCCACAAAAGAGTGGGAACACCTTGTAAGAAGGTCATGGAGAAGGTGCTACGTGCCCCCAGCAACGCTCACCCTGCAGCTCCTGAAGAGCGTATGCTGGATCGGGGAGAGGTGTGAGGAGGAAGGGAAAGCGCAGAGGAGCTACTCTGCAACAGATGAAGGAGTCAGAAACGGAGGGGTGAGGAAGACCTGCTGAGCAGGGAATGGGAAGAATAAATGAAATTTATCTTCCCTAAGTGAAATATGTTTTACTTCTGAGGTAATATTCCCATGGGCTTTCCCCTCTCTCTCTGGCTTTCTGTGGAGGGGGGAGTGAGAGAGAGGCTGAGTGAGTGTCTGGTGGCCATAAAATCAACACACCAAATGCACTGTGGCAAAAGCAATATAAAATCAATATACACTGATTAAGTTGACAAGGCACAGTCTCAGCACCTCGATTACTAGGAAGTCAGGTAGATCTTGGTGCATTATACAATAGATGTTCTTACTGATGGTGTCGATCGCCTAAGCAAATTATGCCTTTGAAGAGAAAGTTGTACAGCTGATTCAACGTGTATGTATGAGGTGTGCTTCAACAGTAACGTCTCCTATTTGATTATATTCGTCCACAATATCAGAGGCCGATGCTGGTGGTGTGACAATAGAGGATGTACCTTCTCAACAGTGTTCCACTACAGGTATATTACATACCTGTATATATACATACGTATATACAGGTGTGTTAGTGTTTAGTGTACTTAGCTAACATTTTGACAGTTACCTGCTTTTTTTTCCTTTCCCCCCCCCCAAAACTATTGTTATGATTTTCCAGGATCAAAGAACATCTATCACAATTAATTTTCCATAGATCATTTCTTCTTTTTTTCATCATTTTGCGTTCCCTTACTTTCGGGCTCTGAACCTTGCTTCTACAATGCAAAGGGATTCCAGCCACCACATGCATACAGCCAAGACATTTTAGTGTGAACTAGATACTCAGGCATACACAACCTGTAACGCACATGCTACGTGTATCCCAACTCAACTTGCACCCCCTACAGCTGTATCTATCATGGCAGCAGCTCTACCTTGATGAGTGGCCAGGCCTAGCCCAGAGTCACAGCAAGGTTTGCAGAGCAGCACTGAAAAATAAAGCAACAGAACTGAGAAAAGCCTGTCACCGGAAGAAAATTTTTGGTCTTGCTTTGGAGCAAATTCTTTGGTCTTGCTACTCTGCTATCACTGTCGTGCTTTTCATTGTGTTACAACCAGTAATTTAAGTGACTTGCTAAAACGTACAGGGCAAGGACAGTATTTAAGTGAGCCAGGAGATATTTTGCCTTGTATTTAATCTTTTTCTTCTTACAAAGTAGCCCTGCGTGAGGAAGTTTGTGTGAGGAACATTTGTTTTGTGGAAGCTGATTCAGGAGAACTCAATTTTTAATATTCCAAAGGGAAATCTCTCTGGAGTTACGACTACAAGCAGGCAAGCAACAACTGAATCTAATGTAGAAGTTTAGGACCATATGAAAAGACAGCTACATTAGCGAACTGGACTGCCTGCATGAGTATACTCCCTGGGATTCAACAAAATCTAAATTTTCACTTTATTTCTTTGATTACCATTCACTCACTACTTCAAAATCTCAATTTTAATTCTATACCAATTTTCATTTTTCATTGCCTTTTTCAAAATGTTTAGTACTGTATGTACTTTATACTATATATACTTATAATGGTTTAATCCCTCTGTAACAGATACATTTTGGTTAGAATTCACAATGTTTTTTGAAGATCTGTGCAGGTCATTCGACAAATTCAAGGGAAACTTACAGCACTTTACTTGTTATTGGAACAGATGGATGTGTTTCGCCCATTCATCTTCTTCCATGTCCTTCTAAATTATTTGTCAATTTATCAGACAAACAAGATGGTGAGACTAATTTTTTATGTCATTTAAAGATGATGTTTATGCAATATAATATATTTTGCATCTATTATCTGAACGTCTGTATTTATCAGTAATATCAGTGTGGCTCATAATTTGAGGAAATTGATCAGTCTCATCCATCCCTTGGCCAGGCTGGGCTGCTCCAGGAGGCAGATGATGTGGCAGGGGTGAGCAGGCGGAAGTGTGAGCAAAACTGTTTTAGAGGCAGAATGTTCTTGTTTCACAGTATTGCAGATATGCAATCCTGCATTCAAGATGGAAGAAAGGGGCCTAGAATTTCAAAGAGATATGATGCAAAGTGGACAATGAGGGTCATTGCAAAAATTGTCCTTCTTTAGGGAACAAAACTTGCCTCCTGTTGAGTTCAATGACAGTCCTGCTATTGATTTGTGCCTGCCCTATCTATTCATTTTTCTGCTCCCCTGATTTTTTTTTTTTTTTTTTTCCACTTTTGCTCAGATTAATGACTTGCTTCCTTCCTTAACTTTATCCTCTCTTCCCGAAAAGTGTTGTCAGCAGGTCAAGGTAGATGATCCTGCCCCTCTGCTCTGCATTGGTAAAGTCCGTATGGAAAAAATTGCACCCACCAACATTCACCGACACTTGCTGGATGGAGTCCAGACAATGGACATGAGCTCAGGGAGCTGGTAGATGTTGGACTTCAGCAGTGGTGACAACAGCAGTAGTTTACCTCTGCTGGTGCAGATTTTTACAAATGCAGCATGCAGGCTCATGTTCATTGCTAAATCACATCAAAAATGCATAGCTAGTGGTGGTGTCTATGTTAAAAAATAGTATTTTGAAGCTGAGAGTTTTCTCTCTCAAGTAATGTGATGGTTGTATGGGAACTGTTGATCACAGCCTGGACCTCTTATTGACCACCTGAGGCAAGCAATAAGTCAGCCATGGGAGCACAGGTGAAAGCAATTTGCCAGTGCTACCAGGAAGGGGTGGAGATCCCATTTAAGGGCTGACTCCCACTGAGGAGGGATCTCTTTCTGGAGGTTGCTCTCTGGGGTGTTTACTGTGAGCCTGTGAGTCCAGTTAGCATTTCCTTTTTTTTTTTTTTTCCTTTTTTTTTTTTTTCTTTTTAAATGTATATATCTTTTCATCATGGTTATCTTATGAAGCCTAACCTTTGTGCATCTGTTGATTGTAGAAGCCCCTAGCCTACAATATTACCATAGTAGTAAGAATGTTACAGTTTTCTGAGAAAGTAATAAAAAGGAGTAAAGAAATTTCTCTTGTTTTGAGAAATATTGCTTTCTCCAGCCTTTTTGAAGAAAGGTTAGACTAGAGAAGCTGCAATTACGTGGTAAAGTCATTCTTAATGCTTCTTATCTGCAACATCCTTTTTTTTTTTTTTAACTTCTTTTTATAATGAATACATGGCAGAATACCTTACCCATGAGCAGGTAACTTTTCTTAAAAGCATAACTTTTGACGCTCTTGACAGCAATACCTGAAATGCAGTTTGTGAGTCTTGGAAAAGGAAGGCAGACAGAAAAAAGACACCACGTAGTCTGGATTTGATGAACATTAGTCTGTTGCTCTCAGTTTGTTGCAGAACTGAACTTCTACAATGGCATACAGTGCAGATCACACAAAGGCTTTGGCAGAAGTTTTTCGTTATTAAAGACTGGGACAAATTTTCTGCCTTTAAAATAATGTTCAGATCCAAGTGTATGAGAGATTTTGGCCACATGAACAGGCATGACCACTGTGGTGGAAATGCTAAGTCAGGGCTTGAAACAGTGATTGAGCACCTAGTAGTAAGGCAGGGCCAAGCCAGGGGAGCTCAAGTGTATGCAGTGCACATGAATGACCAGTATGGGTATTGACAGGATCTTCCTCTTCCCAGACCTCATTTAAGTGTTGGCAGTGGAGGTGAGGGTATCTCATCTGGAGATCCCTGCATAGCTGAGGCCTTCCAAGGATAAGCAGGTTTTTGTTCCTTCTTTCTGTCTCCATGACTGCTCTGTTTAGCAAGTTTTCATTCACTGCAGCCTGGGGTCTTGCTACTCTGCTTCTTATCTGCAACATCCTTTTTTTTTTTTTAACTTCTTTTTATAATGAATACATGGCAGAATACGTTACCCATGAGCGGATAACTTTTCTTAAAAGCATAACTTTTGACGCTCTTGACAGCAATACCTGAAATGCAGTTTGTGAGTCTTGGAAAAGGAAGGCAGACAGAAAAAAGACACCACGTAGTCTGGATTTGATGAACATTAGTCTGTTGCTCTCAGTTTGTTGCAGAACTGAACTTCTACAATGGCATACAGTGCAGATCACACAAAGGCTTTGGCAGAAGTTTTTCGTTATTAATGACCGGGATAATTTTTCTGCCTTTAAAATAATGTTCAGATCCAAGTGTATGAGAGATTTTGGCCACATGAACAGGCATGACCACTGTGGTGGAAATGCTAAGTCAGGGCTTGAAACAGTGATTGAGCACCTAGTAGTAAGGCAGGGCCAAGCTTTAAATGACATAAAAAATTAGTCTCACCATCTTGTTTGTCTGATAAATTGACAAATAATTTAGAAGGACATGGAAGAAGATGAATGGGCGAAACACATCCATCTGTTCCAATAACAAGTAAAGTGCTGTAAGTTTCCCTTGAATTTGTCGAATGACCTGCACAGATCTTCAAAAAACATTGTGAATTCTAACCAAAATGTATCTGTTACAGAGGGATTAAACCATTATAAGTATATATAGTATAAAGTACATACAGTACTAAACATTTTGAAAAAGGCAATGAAAAATGAAAATTGGTATAGAATTAAAATTGAGATTTTGAAGTAGTGAGTGAATGGTAATCAAAGAAATAAAGTGAAAATTTAGATTTTGTTGAATCCCAGGGAGTATACTCATGCAGGCAGTCCAGTTCGCTAATGTAGCTGTCTTTTCATATGGTCCTAAACTTCTACATTAGATTCAGTTGTTGCTTGCCTGCTTGTAGTCGTAACTCCAGAGAGATTTCCCTTTGGAATATTAAAAATTGAGTTCTCCTGAATCAGCTTCCACAAAACAAATGTTCCTCACACAAACTTCCTCACGCAGGGCTACTTTGTAAGAAGAAAAAGATTAAATACAAGGCAAAATATCTCCTGGCTCACTTAAATACTGTCCTTGCCCTGTACGTTTTAGCAAGTCACTTAAATTACTGGTTGTAACACAATGAAAAGCACGACAGTGATAGCAGAGTAGCAAGACCAAAGAATTTGCTCCAAAGCAAGACCAAAAATTTTCTTCCGGTGACAGGCTTTTCTCAGTTCTGTTGCTTTATTTTTCAGTGCTGCTCTGCAAACCTTGCTGTGACTCTGGGCTAGGCCTGGCCACTCATCAAGGTAGAGCTGCTGCCATGATAGATACAGCTGTAGGGGGTGCAAGTTGAGTTGGGATACACGTAGCATGTGCGTTACAGGTTGTGTATGCCTGAGTATCTAGTTCACACTAAAATGTCTTGGCTGTATGCATGTGGTGGCTGGAATCCCTTTGCATTGTAGAAGCAAGGTTCAGAGCCCGAAAGTAAGGGAACGCAAAATGATGAAAAAAAGAAGAAATGATCTATGGAAAATTAATTGTGATAGATGTTCTTTGATCCTGGAAAATCATAACAATAGTTTTGGGGGGGGGGGAAGGAAAAAAAAGCAGGTAACTGTCAAAATGTTAGCTAAGTACACTAAACACTAATACACTTGTATATACGTATGCATATATACAGGTATGTTATGTACCTTCTCAACAGTGTTCCACTACAAGTATATCATCTGTTGTCACACCACCAGCATCGGCCTCTGATATTGTGGACGAATATAATCAAATAGGAGATGTTACTGTTGAAGCACACCTCATACATACACATTGAATCAGCTGTACAACTTTCTCTTCAAAGGCCTAATTTGCTTAGGCAATCGACACCATCAGTAAGAACATCTATTGTATAATGCACCAAGATTTACCTGACTTCCTAGTAATCAAGGTGCTGAGACTGTACCTTGTCAACTTAATCAGTGTATATTGATTTTATATTGCTTTTGCCACAGTGCATTTGGTGTGTTGATTTTATGGCCACCAGACACTCACTCAGCCTCTCTCTCACTCCCCCTCCACAGAAAGCCAGAGAGAGAGGGGAAAGCCCATGGGAAGAAAGTGGCTTCTTATTCCACATTTATGCACACTTAGTAGATAAGATGAAATCCTCAAGAAGTACCAAAATGGTAACTTTTGTATTATAGACTATTCTGTTCTGCCAAGAGGCCCTCAGCAAAAGAACAACTTAAGGGGCCTCTGACAGGAGGTCAAACTGTCCCTCTTTTGGATTAGGAGGAATGCAAGTGATGCTCCCCTACATTTTTTCTTCCAACTTACCTCTATCCCAGGACAGCAGGGGTCCAGGAATAATGGCCTAGTGCAGAATGAGCAAATGTGAGAATTAGCAATATGCGCTTAGCTAGCAACAGTTCATCTTTAGGCAAACATGGCTAGGCTAGGCTACAATTCCAATTGTATTGTGCTATATTGCATTCTCTCACACTGTGCTATAATATCTAGTAAATTAATTTTCTCCCTTAGCTCGTTGCCGCTGTTTTGTGTTCAGAACCATCACAGGGGGTGGGTCCATGGGTCCCCCTGTGCCATTTAGTCAAGGATCCAGGTCGAACCGGGCCAGAGCTGTGACCATGCTGTATCTGAATAACCGTGTAAAAGGCACTAAGTGCACTGAGCAGGACTTCTGCTCCTCCGTACGTTTTTGTTGAGTTTGTAATATAGAGTTGGTTGTATTGAAACGGAGCTTAATTGTAACTTTCCTAAAATCAGAATGCTGTAATGTCATAATTCCAAAGATGCTCGCTGTATGTTTCCCATTTGCAAGTATTTATAGCTGACCTACTGTTACTGAATCCTCGCTAATTTTATATTTACTTTTATTCTTTAAAAGATACAGCTGTTAAGTGAGAAGATGAAAAGTTCATTGTACTCTGCAGAGCAGAAAGACAATTTTCTTTGTACGACTGGCAGAACAGCCCCATGGCAGGATTTGTAGGGTGAGTTAAAACCTTGTTCTGGACTAACTTCTCACATAGAGAAGACACGAAAGCTGCTTGCAGTTCCAAAATGGGGGACGTATGGCAGAATAATTAATATTGACCTTCAAAGGTAAATACAGGACAAAGGATGTTGTACCAAAGGCCAGGACATGCCCCAGCATAAGTGGAGGTGTTTGACTCAAGACAAAAACGCAGCCTGTATCCTCCCACTGAAGGCAGACCCACCACTCCTCATACCTTTTAAACATCTGTACTACTCCCCTTGAGGCTGTGAAGTCCACAGGACCACTGGTAGGAGCATCAACACTTCAGCGTGCTTCAGTGTCTACGAGGGTATGTCATGACACCAGGTGGTGGAGTGCTGAAATTCTGGGAACCAGGGAACCCAAACCCAAACTGAAGAAGAGAAGCCTCCAGAAGGAACATCAAGTACTGTTCCAACAGAACCATAAGAAGACTGTCAACAATCACCTTGCAACAATCACCTGTCAATCACATCATTGATAGGTACTGTACCTGCATCGCGATGCACGTTGTACTTCATGTTTCCAAAACAGCAGGAGTTGAGCCCTGACCTACTCACTCTTTGGTTCAGGCAGTGACCTGGCAACTCTGCTGCACTCCATCCCTTCACAGCCTGAACCAATGATTGAACATTAGTGGAGAGGTCAAGGCTCTCCCAGGGAGCTCAGGTGCAAGCAATGATTGGAAAAGGTGCTTTTATTTAAGTGTTAGCAGCAGAGGGAGCAGTATCTCTCTGAGTTTGCTCTTCTTTTGAGTTGTTACTAGTTTCTGGAAGGGGTGAGCTAATTTTTCTTTGTTACCTGCTGCTATGGTTCTCGTAGGTTATGTATGGTTACCTGTTAGGTATGGTCATATGGCCTTGTATGGTTACCTGCTATGGCGCTTATCTCCCGTTAGAAAGCACTGTCATTACCTTCTTTTGCCATGTGACTTTGTTGAAAATATTTTCTTCCGGTGACAGGCTTTTCTCAGTTCTGTTGCTTTATTTTTCAGTGCTGCTCTGCAAACCTTGCTGTGACTCTGGGCTAGGCCTGGCCACTCATCAGGGTAGAGCTGCTGCCATGATAGATACAGCTGTAGGGGGTGCAAGTTGAGTTGGGATACACGTAGCATGTGCGTTACAGGTTGTGTATGCCTGAGTATCTAGTTCACACTAAAATGTCTTGGCTGTATGCATGTGGTGGCTGGAATCCCTTTGCATTGTAGAAGCAAGGTTCAGAGCCCGAAAGTAAGGGAACGCAAAATGATGAAAAAAAGAAGAAATGATCTATGGAAAATTAATTGTGATAGATGTTCTTTGATCCTGGAAAATCATAACAATAGTTTTGGGGGGGGGAAAGGAAAAAAAAGCAGGTAACTGTCAAAATGTTAGCTAAGTACACTAAACACTAACACACCTGTATATACGTATGTATGTATACAGGTATGTAATATACCTGTAGTGGAACACTGTTGAGAAGGTACATCCTCTATTGTCACACCACCAGCATCGGCCTCTGATATTGTGGACGAATATAATCAAATAGGAGACGTTACTGTTGAAGCACACCTCATACATACACGTTGAATCAGCTGTACAACTTTCTCTTCAAAGGCATAATTTGCTTAGGCGATCGACACCATCAGTAAGAACATCTATTGTATAATGCACCAAGATCTACCTGACTTCCTAGTAATCGAGGTGCTGAGACTGTGCCTTGTCAACTTAATCAGTGTATATTGATTTTATATTGCTTTTGCCACAGTGCATTTGGTGTGTTGATTTTATGGCCACCAGACACTCACTCAGCCTCTCTCTCACTCCCCCTCCACAGAAAGCCAGAGAGAGAGGGGAAAGCCCATGGGAATATTACCTCAGAAGTAAAACATATTTCACTTAGGGAAGATAAATTTCATTTATTCTTCCCATTCCCTGCTCAGCAGGTCTTCCTCACCCCTCCGTTTCTGACTCCTTCATCTGTTGCAGAGTAGCTCCTCTGCGCTTTCCCTTCCTCCTCACACCTCTCCCCGATCCAGCATACGCTCTTCAGGAGCTGCAGGGTGAGCGTTGCTGGGGGCACGTAGCACCTTCTCCATGACCTTCTTACAAGGTGTTCCCACTCTTTTGTGGGATCTTTCTTCTGAGCTCCACTCCCTCTGAGCTGCCTGCTCATTGGCTAATGGGTCCTGTGGGGCAGTAGGAGTGAGTAGCAGTGGACTGGAACTAGTTGTGTCTAGCACCCCAGTTTCATACCACACATCAGCATTATGGCAGGCCTTTCCACAACTGGACACCTGCACTCAGGGCAATACTCTTGTGATCTGAAAGGTCAAAAGAAGGTTTCAGAAAGCTGAGTTGGGATTGTGTAAACGTACAACACGTGTATTGATTCAAATTACATTGATGTTTATTAGGAGTACAATGTTAGTTCGATTGTTCAGGAGGTGTAGACTCTATAATAATTGATTCTTACAAAATCAGAATCATTTTAAACAGCCTAAATTTTCAAAGCACTCATTGAACTGTACATAAGCTTTATTTGAGAAGCCCCTTATGCAAAAAGCCACTTTTTCTAGTGGATGAGCACACACACTTTCTCTCAAAACAGTTTAATAAAAGGTTTATCTTAGTGAAAGTTAAAAGATTTTCAATGAAGTTGTTTTGGAGGTTATTCTTCTTACCAGACAGTGGCATGAAGATGTTGATTGGCTTTTTACTGTGTAGCTTACAGTGCAGATGCTAGGTGGGAGCCTGCTCAGTATCTTTCTTGGTAATTTATGTAATGTAATTTATATTTGCATCAAAAGACAATTTTTCATTTTTTGTATCATCAGTAGCACTGGAACTTAGCTTTACCTTTTGGGCTTTTGATGACCTAGAGTATCAAGATATCTTTCCTTCAAGTATTTCTGATGTACAGTAAAATCAAATATTTTCCTTTTAGCTGTTTTAAAAGAGTTTGGCAGCATTGAATGTTTTTTGGTACTCAATCCAGTTCTTTGATCTTCCTCCAACATGACCTAATTCTGTTTAGAAGTTGTTGTGTTTAAGTGGAAAGAACGGACTTGTGGATAAGACAAAGCAGTACTCCCCTAGCATCTGATTCACCAACTGCTCTTGCATGCATGCAGTTTCTCCAAAGGCGATAAAGGATTACATATTTTCTATGGATATTTTCTATGAGAATTCTTTTTTTGCCTGTGAATATACAAAATCTGAACATCCATGCTGCTTGTGATTTCATGCTCCTTCTGAAAATTCTTGCTTTTTTCCAGACAAGAAAACGTATATTTGTGTGATCCATGTTTTACTATTTTTAGATAAAGTGATGACCGTTAGTCTTCTCAGTAAGACTGACATTCACTACCTAATTTTTCCATAAGAGCGCAATCCTTATTCTTGAGATGTAGTTAATATAGCGAGGCTAGAAATGATGGAAGCCACACCGAGCTTGGTCACTACTTTAAAGGTATCATTTTAAATCGTGTCTATTGAAAGTGAAAATGCCTAGTCATTTTTGTAAGCTGGTTGAGCTTATTTTGATAGCATACGTTTAAAGCGTTGATCTGAATGATCTTTTGTAAAATCTGGTGATATTCAGAAGGCAGACACCTTTGAAGTCTATAGAATAATATCACTTAGTTATACCAGTTATTAATCCACGTTTGCTCATGTTACTCATCCTTTTATCTGAAGATTGGGTTTCATTATATTATTGAAGTTAAGGGAAATAAAGCAAAATTGATTTTCAAATGGATTCTAAGATTTCATTTCTGTTTTTAATCCCTCTGTAGAGGAAGACAGCATGTCAAGTGATGCAATTTTACACAGTAGATTGAGGCCATGATCTTGGCTTTATAAACAAATACAGCAACAGTGGTAGTGAGAATCCTTGATTTTATTTTCATGCAGCTTGAATGGTCTTCTCTTACTTTTCTTTACTTATTATTACTATTTATTTGTATCATTTTTATTTATTTATTTGTTTATTTATGCAAGTTCTGAAAATAATCAACTGGTTTTCCTTGGCCAAAACAAAACACCATGAGGTTTCCATCAGGTGGCCATGGCCTCTTAATTGTTTGTTACTGCTAGTGGCTTCTGCTCTACTAATCAGTTTGTAGATGAACTGTTGAAGAATAATGAGGTTTCCTTAGTTGAGTGAAGTATCAGAATATCAGTGAAAAGGTGTCTGTAGTAAATATTTTTCATATTTGCATTAAAGATCATAATACAAACAGATTTCTGAGATGGACATATACTGAAGTCACTTGGAAGCAGACACACAAACAGAACAACCAAGCTAAAACAACCAACTCAGCCCTCCCAAGCCCCCCTGTCCTCCCTACCCCCAACAACAAACAAACAAACAAACAAACAAACAAACAAAAACTTAAGCAACAGCAATACAGATAGACAAACAAAAATTAAAAAAAAAAAAAAGAAAGAAAGAAAGAAAAAAGAAACGAAGAACAAGAAAAGGGAAACACACAATGGAAACTATGAAAAAGACAATGAGAGATACAGAGTGATGGGGAAGAAAATTGTCAGCAATACCTGTAGACAGTATCTTCTAGAACTAACAATGCAAAGGCAGGTATACATATGCAATAATAACACCAAGAACAAGATCACTACTGCATTCTAATTCATAAGTCATTCTCTTCTATGAGGCAGTTCTTTTGCTTAGTACACAATCCTGGAATGCAATGAAATAGCAAGTATCAACTAGTAACAGTGTTACACTATCTCCAGCTCTAAAATTAGACTCCTTATCTGGTTTGGACTAAGGGTGGCCTAGTGCAGAATGAGCAAATGTGAGAATTAGCAATATGCGCTTAGCTAGCAACAGTTCATCTTTAGCCAGTATCTGATTGTTCTGATGGCTGTAACACCTTTCCCACTATGTAATCTGCCAGTTAGTGGTGGTTTTTAGAGGTAGTAGCTCAGATACGATCAGTAAGGAGCTTCATTTTTGGATTGGCAGACTTTTTAGGAGCTCCTATCTCCTTAGTTCACTTGACAACTGGTGTCTTTAAAGACCTGGAAACGGCACTTATGTACTATCCTGTTGCAGGGACTTCAGAAGCTTGCTTCCTGTGACAAACCTAACTGCAGCTTTTCCATATTTGATTATGCATTGGGCATCTTTGCCAAGCCTTGTAGGGGTATGAAAGAACAACAAAGGAATTCCATGAATTGTTATGGGCTGTGGATATATCCAGTTCTGCTTACTAATTAAAAAATAAATAAATAAATAAATAAATAAAATTCTCTGCTTTGTGGAAAGCAGCCTCTTCTCTTGAAATCTTATCTGTCTTAGGAAAAAACACCCTTGTTTCTCAGCTGTGGTGCTGTCTTGTTCTTGATATGCTTTGTGAATTAACATGACAGTTTTCTAAAGACAGCTCTCTCCCACGATCGTTGCAGTGAATATCTCCTGCATGCAACACAGGAATCTTCCTGAATTTCATTTCTGTCTGTGCGCATTTCCAGAAGAGTGCAATGGAATGTATTTATTTTGTTGATCCATATTCCAAAAATATTATGGAGTAAATAAATATGAAGCTTGAATTTTGCCGAGTTTTGAACTTTGAATGGACTTTGTCCTGTTTAAAGAAAGAATGTTCCTGAGCCTTCTCAGCATCACCAATCATCCGGCTTGCCTGGGTGGCATGAGCTGAAGAGTCATTGTCTTGGGCTGAAGATAATATGTCCTCAGTCAGTATATATGAGTAACAAAGCTTCTTTGTAATGTATGACTGAAACATAAAATGAGAAAGCATAACACTAGTGGGAATGTGGACCTTGCTTTTGTGAAACGAATGCATCAGTATCTGATTCAAGAGAAGCACTTGCAATTGTGAAGGAGTTCTCCAGGTGTCTGTGATGCATCTTTGAAAACAGGTTGCTCACATATGTACCTACTGCCAAAAAGGTAATGAGGCTAACTAGGTAAGCCCTGTCTCATCTTCACCTTGAGCAACTATATTTCTTTTTTGACTCCATAAATGATTTGATTTCATTTGGCAAATCATAACATCTTCTTCGCATTTTATCCCAACTTAGCAACTCCTCTGCCTGCTGGAGGCCCACTATTGCAATTGCAAATAAAATCTGCTTGATCAGAGCTACCGTCCCAGAAAATTATTTGGATATTTCCAACGCTTACCAAGACACCATTACAATTACCTGAGTATTTGAAGTTACAATGCAAGGAAATTTTGACAACGCATTTCAATATCTAGTGCTGCTGATCCCAGTTGAAGCCCTAGTTCACTAGAGCGTATATACACAAACAGTGATTCTTGGAGAAAATTAAAAAGACACCACAAGAGAAGGGCTCTGGAGATACCAGTGTAAGAGAGTGGAAATCACAAATTCAGTGCAGCGTGTAGTCCTAATGAAACCGGCCAAAGCAATATTCCATAACATATATGTTATAACATATGTTCTATGTTATGACAATATGTTCATGCCGAAGGAGTTTTGAAGGGGACAGAAACTCATCTAGCTCTCTTCTGGTGCTTGGTAGGTTACATTTGCCTAGTGTTTTGCAACATACGTCACTCAATGAAGATTACAATTAGCTCAGCAGTGCAGGAGTGAAGAGAAGGTGAGTTCTGGCTCATCATAAATATGCATGAAGAGTGCCCATATCTATGGGAGTGCAGACAGGGCCAGGCTCGGGGAGTTATATTCTCATATTCTGAATCCAACAGGCCGATCGTCTCTTTAAGCAGTTCTCTCAAAGTATCGGACTTACCGTGCGAATGAAATGCCGTTTCTGCAGTGAGAAGCAGCAAGATGAGTATTTCATGGTCTCTGGTGCCATCTATTGTCATTTATTGGTACTAACAACTCTTGTTGGGATTCCCTTCATTACTGGAAACGGCACTTATGTACTATCCTGTTGCAGGGACTTCAGAAGCTTGCTTCCTGTGACAAACCTAACTGCAGCTTTTCCATATTTGATTATGCATTGGGCATCTTTGCCAAGCCTTGTAGGGGTATGAAAGAACAACAAAGGAATTCCATGAATTGTTATGGGCTGTGGATATATCCAGTTCTGCTTACTAATTAAAAAATAAATAAATAAATAAATAAATAAAATTCTCTGCTTTGTGGAAAGCAGCCTCTTCTCTTGAAATCTTATCTGTCTTAGGAAAAAACACCCTTGTTTCTCAGCTGTGGTGCTGTCTTGTTCTTGATATGCTTTGTGAATTAACATGACAGTTTTCCAAAGACAGCTCTCTCCCACGATCGCTGCAGTGAATATCTCCTGCATGCAACACAGGAATCTTCCTGAATTTCATTTCTGTCTGTGCGCATTTCCAGAAGAGTGCAATGGAATGTATTTATTTTGTTGATCCATATTCCAAAAATATTATGGAGTAAATAAATATGAAGCTTGAATTTTGCTGAGTTTTGAACTTTGAATGGACTTTGTCCTGTTTAAAGAAAGAATGTTCCTGAGCCTTCTCAGCATCACCAATCATCCGGCTTGCCTGGGTGGCATGAGCTGAAGAGTCATTGTCTTGGGCTGAAGATAATATGTCCTCAGTCAGTATATATGAGTAACAAAGCTTCTTTGTAATGTATGACTGAAACATAAAATGAGAAAGCATAACACTAGTGGGAATGTGGACCTTGCTTTTGTGAAACGAATGCATCAGTGTCTGATTCAAGAGAAGCACTTGCAATTGTGAAGGAGTTCTCCAGGTGTCTGTGATGCATCTTTGAAAACAGGTTGCTCACATATGTACCTACTGCCAAAAAGGTAATGAGGCTAACTAGGTAAGCCCTGTCTCATCTTCACCTTGAGCAACTATATTTCTTTTTTGACTCCATAAATGATTTGATTTCATTTGGCAAATCATAACATCTTCTTCGCATTTTATCCCAACTTAGCAACTCCTCTGCCTGCTGGAGGCCCACTATTGCAATTGCAAATAAAATCTGCTTGATCAGAGCTACCGTCCCAGAAAATTATTTGGATATTTCCAACGCTTACCAAGATACCATTACAATTACCTGAGTATTTGAAGTTACAATGCAAGGAAATTTTGACAACGCATTTCAATATCTAGTGCTGCTGATCCCAGTTGAAGAGCCAGCAACTCGGAGAAAAGCTGCCGGCGACAGTCGCCCTTCTCGGCGACGGAGGAACACGACACCGCGGCTGGAGGCTGAAAGCGGCATTTGCCGATAAGCGCGACTTCTCGGGCAGCAACGGCAAACGCTCCGGAGCGCTTCAGCGCGAGTGCCACTTCCGAGCCGGCAGAGCGAAGTCGTGCCGTTCTGAAGCCGAGAACGTCCGAATTCAGCCTGCTGCCGTTCCTCCGGAGGGGGTTATTTTCTGCGCAGTGCAGAAAGGATCTCTCCCGACTTCTTCGAATGTGCTCCCTGGGAGCACAGCATCTGTCGCTCCTCCAATCTCCAGCTGCCTCTTTAAGAGAGGCTTTTCACTTCTACCCTTGTGTCACAGAACACAGAAGTGGAGCCACAGAGAACCACACTGCAAAGAATTGTGGCTTGAAATGAAGGTGCGGACTCAACATTCAGAGCCAGGCGTAGTGCATTCTGCGTATATGTACACTCGGCGACGTCCAAAGCGCTCCTTTCCGATGTGCGGAGAAGAGCCGGCAACTCGGAGAAAAGCTGCCGGCGACAGTCGCCCTTCTCGGCGACGGAGGAACACGACACCGCGGCTGGAGGTTGAAAGCGGCATTCGCCGATAAGCGCGACTTCTCGGGCAGCAACGGCAAACGCTCCGGAGCGCTTCAGCGCGAGTGCCACTTCCGAGCCGGCAGAGCGAAGTCGTGCCGTTCTGAAGCCGAGAACGTCCGAATTCAGCCTGCTGCCGTTCCTCCGGAGGGGGTTATTTTCTGCGCAGTGCAGAAAGGATCTCTCCCGACTTCTTCGAATGTGCTCCCTGGGAGCACAGCATCTGTCGCTCCTCGAATCTCCAGCTGCCTCTTTAAGAGAGGCTTTTCACTTCTACCCTTGTGTCACAGAACACAGAAGTGGAGCCACAGAGAACCACACTGCAAAGAGTTGTGGCTTGAAATGAAGGTGCGGACTCAACATTCAGAGCCAGGCGTAGTGCATTCTGCGTATATGTACACTCGGCGACGTCCAAAGCGCTCCTTTCCGATGTGCGGAGAAGAGCCGGCAACTCGGAGAAAAGCTGCCGGCGACAGTCGCCCTTCTCGGCGACGGAGGAACACGACACCGCGGCTGGAGGCTGAAAGCGGCATTCGCCGATAAGCGCGACTTCTCGGGCAGCAACGGCAAACGCTCCGGAGCGCTTCAGCGCGAGTGCCACTTCCGAGCCGGCAGAGCGAAGTCGTGCCGTTCTGAGGCCGAGAACGTCCGAATTCAGCCTGCTGCCGTTCCTCCGGAGGGGGTTATTTTCTGCGCTGTGCAGAAAGGATCTCTCCCGACTTCTTCGAATGTGCTCCCTGGGAGCACAGCATCTGTCGCTCCTCGAATCTCCAGCTGCCTCTTTAAGAGAGGCTTTTCACTTCTACCCTTGTGTCACAGAACACAGAAGTGGACCAAAGGGAACCACACTGCAAAGAATTGTGGCTCGAAATTCCATAGTTATTCGGTGTGGAGAGGTTGCTCTCACACCAGCAAAAAAACCAAACCAAACAAACAGAAAACCAAACCAAACACCTCTCAGGTGTATGTTGGCACATTGGAAGGATGTTGCAGGAGGGCCATCAAATAAGAAAAGGCCACTAAATGAGAAACTAGGAACAGAAATGGAATAAAGGGACCAGTTTTCTAATTGAGTACCCTAATCAGGAGAGACCAAGTGCTGGGTGTTTGTGGAAGTTGAAGACTTGCGCGGTTTGATCTGTGGATTTTGAAAGGAAGGAGAGAAACTGTTTTGGTGGTCTAAGAAAGGTAATTGTTACAAGGTATACAGAAGTAGAATGGAGGGTATGTGGAAGTGTAACTGAGGGTACGACAAAGGAAGAAGGGTTAAAGAGAAAGTGAGTTAATCTGTGCTGGTGTGAGAGCAACCCTCCACACCGTTTCCCCGCTAGCAGAACTTGGTGTGAGAGAGTGAGCTGCAGACGGAGACTTCTGCTGTAAACAACATTACTTGCAAAGGGGGAGGTGAGAGGACAGGGCACTGGAAGTGAGACTAGGCTCTGCAGAGAGAATCCCAGTGTTGGTACTGGGAGCCTCTGGAGAAGAGGAGGTAACCTGGGAATAACAGCGGCTGTTAGTGTCACGGCACTGGAGTAGGGCCGTAGGACACAGGGATCCACTCAGAGAGGCATGGGGAGTGGGGGGTGGGGGGGGAGGAAGGGGGTGGGGGGAGGTGTGGAAGAGCCCAGAGAGGGCTCCGCCCCATTGGAATGAAAGTAATCTTAAATTACTGAGAAAGAGGGAGCAATTTCTGGTTGCATAGATGAAGGATGGGAATTTGGGAAGTCTACCCTAGCAGTTCTTTTGGTTAAATTACAGCTAGGGGAGCAGGATAAAGAAGTCTACCTTTCCTGGGTACGGGTGCCTCTTCCTGCCCGTAGATGATTTTGTAACAACAGAAGCAGCTAATCCCAATAAAAAAACTAACTAACTAACAAATACACAAACAAACAAATAAATGAATGGCTTACTTTTTGGGATTAATTGAATATGGCCTGAGAAAACAAGAAGGAATAAATACATGCTTGCACTTACCAGGTGACTCTGGCAAGAAATTAAATAGAACTGAAATTAAGGATCAAACAATATTAACTGAAGGAGAATTGTAAATCTGCCTTTAACACAAACAGGGAAAACCAAGTTTATAACCCCCAGAGACAGAAAGAGCAATATTTCATCAAAAACCTCTGGCAAACACCTGGAGAACACCTATACAATTGCAAGTGCTTCTCTTGAATCAGACACTGATGCATTGTTTCACAAAAGCAAGGTCCACATTCCCACTAGTGTTCTGCTTTCTCATTTTATGTTTTAGTCATACATTACAAAGAAGCTTTGTTACTCATATATACTGACTGAGGACATATCTTCAGCCCAAGACAATGACTCTTCAGCTCATGCCACCCAGGCAAGCCAGATGATTGGTGATGCTGAGAAGGCTCAGGAACATTCTTTCTTTAAACAGGACAAAGTCCATTCAAACTTTGGCAAAATTCAAGCTTCGTATTTATTTACACAATGATATTTTTGGAATATGGATCAACGAAATAAATAAGTCCCATTCTTGCAAAACCTGTTGCTGGTTCCATTGCACTCTTCTGGAAATGCGCACAGACAGAAATGAAATTCAGGAAGATTCCTGTGTTGCATGCAGGAGATGTTCACTGCAGTGATCGTGGGAGAGAGCTGTCTTTGGAAAACTGTCATGTTAATTCACAAAGCATATCAAGAACAAGACAGCACCACAGCTGAGAAACAAGGGTGTTTTTTCCTAAGACAGATAAGATTTCAAGAGAAGAGGCTGCTTTCCACAAAGCAGAGAATTTTATTTATTTATTTATTTATTTATTTATTTATTTTTTAACTAGTAAATAGAACTGGATATATCCACAGCCCATAACAATTCATGGAATTCCTTTGTTGTTCTTTCATACCCCTACAAGGCTTGGCAAAGATGCCCAATGCATAATCAAATATGGAAAAGCTGCAGTTAGGTTTGTCACAGGAAGCAAGCTTCTGAAGTCCCTGCAACAGGATAGTACATAAGTGCCGTTTCCAGTAATGAAGGGAATCCCAACAAGAGTTGTTAGTACCAATAAATGACAATAGATGGCACCAGAGACCATGAAATACTCATCTTGCTGCTTCTCACTGCAGAAACGGCATTTCATTCGCACGGTAAGTCCGATACTTTGAGAGAACTGCTTAAAGAGACGATCGGCCTGTTGGATTCAGAATATGAGAATATAACCCCCCGAGCCTGGCCCTGTCTGCACTCCCATAGATATGGGCACTCTTCATGCATATTTATGATGAGCCAGAACTCACCTTCTCTTCACTCCTGCACTGCTGGGCTTATTGTAATCTTCATTGAGTGACGTATGTTGCAAAACACTAGGCAAATGTAACCTACCAAGCACCAGAAGAGAGCTAGACGAGTTTCTGTCCCCTACAAAACTCCTTCGGCATGAACATATTGTCATAACATAGAACATATGTTATAACATATATGTTATGGAATATTGCTTTGGCCGGTTTCATTAGGACTACACGCTGCACTGAATTTGTGATTTCCACTCTCTTACACTGGTATCTCCAGAGCCCTTCTCTTGTGGTGTCTTTTTAATTTTCTCCAAGAATCACTGTTTGTGTATATACGCTCTAGTGAACTAGGGCTTCAACTGGGATCAGCAGCACTAGATATTGAAATGCGTTGTCAAAATTTCCTTGCATTGTAACTTCAAATACTCAGGTAATTGTAATGGTGTCTTGGTAAGCGTTGGAAATATCCAAATAATTTTCTGGGACGGTAGCTCTGATCAAGCAGATTTTATTTGCAATTGCAATAGTGGGCCTCCAGCAGGCAGAGGAGTTGCTAAGTTGGGATAAAATGCGAAGAAGATGTTATGATTTGCCAAATGAAATCAAATCATTTATGGAGTCAAAAAAGAAATATAGTTGCTCAAGGTGAAGATGAGACAGGGCTTACCTAGTTAGCCTCATTACCTTTTTGGCAGTAGGTACATATGTGAGCAACCTGTTTTCAAAGATGCATCACAGACACCTGGAGAACTCCTTCACAATTGCAAGTGCTTCTCTTGAATCAGACACTGATGCATTCGTTTCACAAAAGCAAGGTCCACATTCCCACTAGTGTTATGCTTTCTCATTTTATGTTTTAGTCATACATTACAAAGAAGCTTTGTTACTC
Source organism: Lagopus muta (assembly GCF_023343835.1). Lineage (NCBI taxonomy): Eukaryota > Metazoa > Chordata > Aves > Galliformes > Phasianidae > Lagopus > Lagopus muta. The sequence goes on from NW_026040169.1 coordinate 28,609, forward strand.
ATATATACTGACTGAGGACATATTATCTTCAGCCCAAGACAATGACTCTTCAGCTCATGCCACCCAGGCAAGCCGGATGATTGGTGATGCTGAGAAGGCTCAGGAACATTCTTTCTTTAAACAGGACAAAGTCCATTCAAAGTTCAAAACTCGGCAAAATTCAAGCTTCATATTTATTTACTCCATAATATTTTTGGAATATGGATCAACAAAATAAATACATTCCATTGCACTCTTCTGGAAATGCGCACAGACAGAAATGAAATTCAGGAAGATTCCTGTGTTGCATGCAGGAGATATTCACTGCAGCGATCGTGGGAGAGAGCTGTCTTTAGAAAACTGTCATGTTAATTCACAAAGCATATCAAGAACAAGACAGCACCACAGCTGAGAAACAAGGGTGTTTTTTCCTAAGACAGATAAGATTTCAAGAGAAGAGGCTGCTTTCCACAAAGCAGAGAATTTTATTTATTTATTTATTTATTTATTTTTTAATTAGTAAGCAGAACTGGATATATCCACAGCCCATAACAATTCATGGAATTCCTTTGTTGTTCTTTCATACCCCTACAAGGCTTGGCAAAGATGCCCAATGCATAATCAAATATGGAAAAGCTGCAGTTAGGTTTGTCACAGGAAGCAAGCTTCTGAAGTCCCTGCAACAGGATAGTACATAAGTGCCGTTTCCAGTAATGAAGGGAATCCCAACAAGAGTTGTTAGTACCAATAAATGACAATAGATGGCACCAGAGACCATGAAATACTCATCTTGCTGCTTCTCACTGCAGAAACGGCATTTCATTCGCACGGTAAGTCCGATACTTTGAGAGAACTGCTTAAAGAGACGATCGGCCTGTTGGATTCAGAATATGAGAATATAACCCCCCGAGCCTGGCCCTGTCTGCACTCCCATAGATATGGGCACTCTTCATGCATATTTATGATGAGCCAGAACTCACCTTCTCTTCACTCCTGCACTGCTGGGCTTATTGTAATCTTCATTGAGTGACGTATGTTGCAAAACACTAGGCAAATGTAACCTACCAAGCACCAGAAGAGAGCTAGACGAGTTTCTGTCCCCTACAAAACTCCTTCGGCATGAACATATTGTCATAACATAGAACATATGTTATAACATATATGTTATGGAATATTGCTTTGGCCGGTTTCATTAGGACTACACGCTGCACTGAATTTGTGATTTCCACTCTCTTACACTGGTATCTCCAGAGCCCTTCTCTTGTGGTGTCTTTTTAATTTTCTCCAAGAATCACTGTTTGTGTATATACGCTCTAGTGAACTAGGGCTTCAACTGGGATCAGCAGCACTAGATATTGAAATGCGTTGTCAAAATTTCCTTGCATTGTAACTTCAAATACTCAGGTAATTGTAATGGTGTCTTGGTAAGCGTTGGAAATATCCAAATAATTTTCTGGGACGGTAGCTCTGATCAAGCAGATTTTATTTGCAATTGCAATAGTGGGCCTCCAGCAGGCAGAGGAGTTGCTAAGTTGGGATAAAATGCGAAGAAGATGTTATGATTTGCCAAATGAAATCAAATCATTTATGGAGTCAAAAAAGAAATATAGTTGCTCAAGGTGAAGATGAGACAGGGCTTACCTAGTTAGCCTCATTACCTTTTTGGCAGTAGGTACATATGTGAGCAACCTGTTTTCAAAGATGCATCACAGACACCTGGAGAACTCCTTCACAATTGCAAGTGCTTCTCTTGAATCAGACACTGATGCATTCGTTTCACAAAAGCAAGGTCCACATTCCCACTAGTGTTATGCTTTCTCATTTTATGTTTTAGTCATACATTACAAAGAAGCTTTGTTACTCATATATACTGACTGAGGACATATTATCTTCAGCCCAAGACAATGACTCTTCAGCTCATGCCACCCAGGCAAGCCGGATGATTGGTGATGCTGAGAAGGCTCAGGAACATTCTTTCTTTAAACAGGACAAAGTCCATTCAAAGTTCAAAACTCGGCAAAATTCAAGCTTCATATTTATTTACTCCATAATATTTTTGGAATATGGATCAACAAAATAAATACATTCCATTGCACTCTTCTGGAAATGCGCACAGACAGAAATGAAATTCAGGAAGATTCCTGTGTTGCATGCAGGAGATATTCACTGCAGCGATCGTGGGAGAGAGCTGTCTTTAGAAAACTGTCATGTTAATTCACAAAGCATATCAAGAACAAGACAGCACCACAGCTGAGAAACAAGGGTGTTTTTTCCTAAGACAGATAAGATTTCAAGAGAAGAGGCTGCTTTCCACAAAGCAGAGAATTTTATTTATTTATTTATTTATTTATTTTTTAATTAGTAAGCAGAACTGGATATATCCACAGCCCATAACAATTCATGGAATTCCTTTGTTGTTCTTTCATACCCCTACAAGGCTTGGCAAAGATGCCCAATGCATAATCAAATATGGAAAAGCTGCAGTTAGGTTTGTCACAGGAAGCAAGCTTCTGAAGTCCCTGCAACAGGATAGTACATAAGTGCCGTTTCCAGGTCTTTAAAGACACCAGTTGTCAAGTGAACTAAGGAGATAGGAGCTCCTAAAAAGTCTGCCAATCCAAAAATGAAGCTCCTTACTGATCGTATCTGAGCTACTACCTCTAAAAACCACCACTAACTGGCAGATTACATAGTGGGAAAGGTGTTACAGCCATCAGAACAATCAGATACTGGCTAAAGATGAACTGTTGCTAGCTAAGCGCATATTGCTAATTCTCACATTTGCTCATTCTGCACTAGGCCATTATTCCTGGACCCCTGCTGTCCTGGGATAGAGGTAAGTTGGATGAAAAAATGTAGGGGAGCATCACTTGCATTCCTCCTAATCCAAAAGAGGGACAGTTTGACCTCCTGTCAGAGGCCCCTTAAGTTGTTCTTTTGCTGAGGGCCTCTTGGCAAAACAAAATAGTCTATAATACAAAAGTTACCATTTTGGTACTTCTTGAGGATTTCATCTTATCTACTAAGTGTGCATAAATGTGGAATAAGAAGCCACTTTCTTCCAGAGAGGCTGTGCATGCCCCGTCCCTGGAGGTGTTCAAGGCCAGGTTGGATGGGGCCCTGCGCAGCCTGCTCTGGGATTAAATGTGGTGGTTAGTGGTGCTCTGGTATTAAATGTGGTTAGATTTGCATGTGGCAGGGGGTTTGGAGATTCATGAAGCTTGAGGTCCCTTCCAACCCTGGCCATTCTGTGATTCTGTGATTCCTCCGGCTGCTATTACTGGTGAGGAGAGCAGCTCTGTTTCCTGGGCTGATGGATGTGGTCCTGGCCCCAGAGGCATGCATTATATAGAGCGCAAGGTTCTGTTCTGTTCTATTTTGGGCCCAAACTTTTGTTACTTGCATTGTCTGTAAGTGTTGACATGGTGACAGTGTCAAGCTCTTTACCAATCTATTGGCCTTTCTGGTTTGAGCAAGAAATTGCACTTCAAGTTTGTGCACTTGTTTTTGTTTGTGTGATAATTCCCACTCCTAGAGTATCATATCCTTTTGATATTTTACAGTTGAACAACTAGAGAAATAAGGAGAGAGAGTTTTGCCAAATGCAGAAGCAATCAAAGCACAGAAAGCAAAGCTTTGTAAGTGTTCCACAGTTTGTATCATATCTGATCATAAATTGATAATCATAAATCAAATAAAATATCTCCATGGCTTTACCTTCTCCAATCAAAATGGAAAGGACTCATAGCCCCTTACAGTGAGGATTATCCAGTTAGGTTTTGTACACAAAGTGCTCTGGAAAACTGTAGCAATTAAAAACAGTACAAAAAAGAAATTTGAGATAATTATAGCTGGCTAATACATTGTAGCGAGGTAAAGAATGGAGGAGAGGCAGAATTCAGAAAGTTTTCAGAAATAGTTCAAAGACATTAAAAAAGGTTTCTTGCTAGGCTTCAACCCTTGACAGAGCTACAGACAATTTCTATGTATGTTTGGTGATTTCTGGCAGGTCGTTTTCTCACTTACACTCATAGAATCACTCAGGTTGGAAAAGACCTGAAAAATCATCGAATCCAACCATGACCTAACCATACTACTTTTGCTCTAACAACCCTCTGCTAAATCATGTTCCTGAGCACCGCATCCAAACGGATTTTAAAACATCCAGGGATGGTGACTCAACCACCTCCCTGGGGAGCCCAGTCCAGTGCTTCTCTCACTTCAGCTCTGAGAAAAGGACAAAAATTCATCTGGGATTCTTACTAAATTTACTACTGTAAATCTCTGAATTCTGTATGGATGGGGCCTTATAAATATTTCTATAATTAGTCAAAGCACAGTAAAGCATATACATTTTTTCCTACAGGTTAAATACTGCTGATTAGCTGCTTACTTTTTAGAAAGTTCTCTGTGCTTAGTATTCACACAAGTCTTTTTCTGACCTGCTGTAAGCCCGTTAGTCCAAACCAGATAAGGAGTCTAATTTTAGAGCTGGAGATAGTGTAACACTGTTACTAGTTGATACTTGCTATTTCATTGCATTCCAGGATTGTGTACTAAGCAAAAGAACTGCCTCATAGAAGAGAATGACTTATGAATTAGAATGCAGTAGTGATCTTGTTCTTGGTGTTATTATTGCATATGTATACCTGCCTTTGCATTGTTAGTTCTAGAAGATACTGTCTACAGGTATTGCTGACAATTTTCTTCCCCATCACTCTGTATCTCTCATTGTCTTTTTCATAGTTTCCATTGTGTGTTTCCCTTTTCTTGTTCTTCGTTTCTTTTTTCTTTCTTTCTTTTTTTTTTTTTAATTTTTGTTTGTCTATCTGTATTGCTGTTGCTTAAGTTTTTGTTTGTTTGTTTGTTTGTTTGTTTGTTTGTTGTTGGGGGTAGGGAGGACAGGGGGGCTTGGGAGGGCTGAGTTGGTTGTTTTAGCTTGGTTGTTCTGTTTGTGTGTCTGCTTCCAAGTGACTTCAGTATATGTCCATCTCAGAAATCTGTTTGTATTATGATCTTTAATGCAAATATGAAAAATATTTACTACAGACACCTTTTCACTGATATTCTGATACTTCACTCAACTAAGGAAACCTCATTATTCTTCAACAGTTCATCTACAAACTGATTAGTAGAGCAGAAGCCACTAGCAGTAACAAACAATTAAGAGGCCATGGCCACCTGATGGAAACCTCATGGTGTTTTGTTTTGGCCAAGGAAAACCAGTTGATTATTTTCAGAACTTGCATAAATAAACAAATAAATAAATAAAAATGATACAAATAAATAGTAATAATAAGTAAAGAAAAGTAAGAGAAGACCATTCAAGCTGCATGAAAATAAAATCAAGGATTCTCACTACCACTGTTGCTGTATTTGTTTATAAAGCCAAGATCATGGCCTCAACCTACTGTGTAAAATTGCATCACTTGACATGCTGTCTTCCTCTACAGAGGGATTAAAAACAGAAATGAAATCTTAGAATCCATTTGAAAATCAATTTTGCTTTATTTCCCTTAACTTCAATAATATAATGAAACCCAATCTTCAGATAAAAGGATGAGTAACATGAGCAAACGTGGATTAATAACTGGTATAACTAAGTGATATTATTCTATAGACTTCAAAGGTGTCTGCCTTCTGAATATCACCAGATTTTACAAAAGATCATTCAGATCAACGCTTTAAACGTATGCTATCAAAATAAGCTCAACCAGCTTACAAAAATGACTAGGCATTTTCACTTTCAATAGACACGATTTAAAATGATACCTTTAAAGTAGTGACCAAGCTCGGTGTGGCTTCCATCATTTCTAGCCTCGCTATATTAACTACATCTCAAGAATAAGGATTGCGCTCTTATGGAAAAATTAGGTAGTGAATGTCAGTCTTACTGAGAAGACTAACGGTCATCACTTTATCTAAAAATAGTAAAACATGGATCACACAAATATACGTTTTCTTGTCTGGAAAAAAGCAAGAATTTTCAGAAGGAGCATGAAATCACAAGCAGCACGGATGTTCAGATTTTGTATATTCACAGGCAAAAAAAGAATTCTCATAGAAAATATCCATAGAAAATATGTAATCCTTTATCGCCTTTGGAGAAACTGCATGCATGCAAGAGCAGTTGGTGAATCAGATGCTAGAGGAGTACTGCTTTGTCTTATCCACAAGTCCGTTCTTTCCACTTAAACACAACAACTTCTAAACAGAATTAGGTCATGTTGGAGGAAGATCAAAGAACTGGATTGAGTACCAAAAAACATTCAATGCTGCCAAACTCTTTTAAAACAGCTAAAAGGAAAATATTTGATTTTACTGTACATCAGAAATACTTGAAGGAAAGATATCTTGATACTCTAGGTCATCAAAAGCCCAAAAGGTAAAGCTAAGTTCCAGTGCTACTGATGATACAAAAAATGAAAAATTGTCTTTTGATGCAAATATAAATTACATTACATAAATTACCAAGAAAGATACTGAGCAGGCTCCCACCTAGCATCTGCACTGTAAGCTGCACAGTAAAAAGCCAATCAACATCTTCATGCCACTGTCTGGTAAGAAGAATAACCTCCAAAACAACTTCATTGAAAATCTTTTAACTTTCACTAAGATAAACCTTTTATTAAACTGTTTTGAGAGAAAGTGTGTGTGCTCATCCACTAGAAAAAGTGGCTTTTTGCATAAGGGGCTTCTCAAATAAAGCTTATGTACAGTTCAATGAGTGCTTTGAAAATTTAGGCTGTTTAAAATGATTCTGATTTTGTAAGAATCAATTATTATAGAGTCTACACCTCCTGAACAATCGAACTAACATTGTACTCCTAATAAACATCAATGTAATTTGAATCAATACACGTGTTGTACGTTTACACAATCCCAACTCAGCTTTCTGAAACCTTCTTTTGACCTTTCAGATCACAAGAGTATTGCCCTGAGTGCAGGTGTCCAGTTGTGGAAAGGCCTGCCATAATGCTGATGTGTGGTATGAAACTGGGGTGCTAGACACAACTAGTTCCAGTCCACTGCTACTCACTCCTACTGCCCCACAGGACCCATTAGCCAATGAGCAGGCAGCTCAGAGGGAGTGGAGCTCAGAAGAAAGATCCCACAAAAGAGTGGGAACACCTTGTAAGAAGGTCATGGAGAAGGTGCTACGTGCCCCCAGCAACGCTCACCCTGCAGCTCCTGAAGAGCGTATGCTGGATCGGGGAGAGGTGTGAGGAGGAAGGGAAAGCGCAGAGGAGCTACTCTGCAACAGATGAAGGAGTCAGAAACAGAGGGGTGAGGAAGACCTGCTGAGCAGGGAATGGGAAGAATAAATGAAATTTATCTTCCCTAAGTGAAATATGTTTTACTTCTGAGGTAATATTCCCATGGGCTTTCCCCTCTCTCTCTGGCTTTCTGTGGAGGGGGAGTGAGAGAGAGGCTGAGTGAGTGTCTGGTGGCCATAAAATCAACACACCAAATGCACTGTGGCAAAAGCAATATAAAATCAATATACACTGATTAAGTTGACAAGGCACAGTCTCAGCACCTCGATTACTAGGAAGTCAGGTAGATCTTGGTGCATTATACAATAGATGTTCTTACTGATGGTGTCGATCGCCTAAGCAAATTATGCCTTTGAAGAGAAAGTTGTACAGCTGATTCAACGTGTATGTATGAGGTGTGCTTCAACAGTAACGTCTCCTATTTGATTATATTCGTCCACAATATCAGAGGCTGATGCTGGTGGTGTGACAATAGAGGATGTACCTTCTCAACAGTGTTCCACTACAGGTATATTACATACCTGTATATATACATACGTATATACAGGTGTGTTAGTGTTTAGTGTACTTAGCTAACATTTTGACAGTTACCTGCTTTTTTTTCCTTTCCCCCCCCCAAAACTATTGTTATGATTTTCCAGGATCAAAGAACATCTATCACAATTAATTTTCCATAGATCATTTCTTCTTTTTTTCATCATTTTGCGTTCCCTTACTTTCGGGCTCTGAACCTTGCTTCTACAATGCAAAGGGATTCCAGCCACCACATGCATACAGCCAAGACATTTTAGTGTGAACTAGATACTCAGGCATACACAACCTGTAACGCACATGCTACGTGTATCCCAACTCAACTTGCACCCCCTACAGCTGTATCTATCATGGCAGCAGCTCTACCCTGATGAGTGGCCAGGCCTAGCCCAGAGTCACAGCAAGGTTTGCAGAGCAGCACTGAAAAATAAAGCAACAGAACTGAGAAAAGCCTGTCACCGGAAGAAAATATTTTCAACAAAGTCACATGGCAAAAGAAGGTAATGACAGTGCTTTCTAACGGGAGATAAGCGCCATAGCAGGTAACCATACAAGGCCATATGACCATACCTAACAGGTAACCATACATAACCTACAAGAACCATAGCAGCAGGTAACAAAGAAAAATTAGCTCACCCCTTCCAGAAACTAGTAACAACTCAAAAGAAGAGCAAACTCAGAGAGATACTGCTCCCTCTGCTGCTAACACTTAAATAAAAGCACCTTTTCCAATCATTGCTTGCACCTGAGCTCCCTGGGAGAGCCTTGACCTCTCCACTAATGTTCAATCATTGGTTCAGGCTGTGAAGGGATGGAGTGCAGCAGAGTTGCCAGGTCACTGCCTGAACCAAAGAGTGAGTAGGTCAGGGCTCAACTCCTGCTGTTTTGGAAACATGAAGTACAACGTGCATCGCGATGCAGGTACAGTACCTATCAATGATGTGATTGACAGGTGATTGTTGCAAGGTGATTGTTGACAGTCTTCTTATGGTTCTGTTGGAACAGTACTTGATGTTCCTTCTGGAGGCTTCTCTTCTTCAGTTTGGGTTTGGGTTCCCTGGTTCCCAGAATTTCAGCACTCCACCACCTGGTGTCATGACATACCCTCGTAGACACTGAAGCACGCTGAAGTGTTGATGCTCCTACCAGTGGTCCTGTGGACTTCACAGCCTCAAGGGGAGTAGTACAGATGTTTAAAAGGTACGAGGAGTGGTGGGTCTGCCTTCAGTGGGAGGATACAGGCTGCGTTTTTGTCTTGAGTCAAACACCTCCACTTATGCTGGGGCATGTCCTGGCCTTTGGTACAACATCCTTTGTCCTGTATTTACCTTTGAAGGTCAATATTAATTATTCTGCCATACGTCCCCCATTTTGGAACTGCAAGCAGCTTTCGTGTCTTCTCTATGTGAGAAGTTAGTCCAGAACAAGGTTTTAACTCACCCTACAAATCCTGCCATGGGGCTGTTCTGCCAGTCGTACAAAGAAAATTGTCTTTCTGCTCTGCAGAGTACAATGAACTTTTCATCTTCTCACTTAACAGCTGTATCTTTTAAAGAATAAAAGTAAATATAAAATTAGCGAGGATTCAGTAACAGTAGGTCAGCTATAAATACTTGCAAATGGGAAACATACAGCGAGCATCTTTGGAATTATGACATTACAGCATTCTGATTTTAGGAAAGTTACAATTAAGCTCCGTTTCAATACAACCAACTCTATATTACAAACTCAACAAAAACGTACGGAGGAGCAGAAGTCCTGCTCAGTGCACTTAGTGCCTTTTACACGGTTATTCAGATACAGCATGGTCACAGCTCTGGCCCGGTTCGACCTGGATCCTTGACTAAATGGCACAGGGGGACCCATGGACCCACCCCCTGTGATGGTTCTGAACACAAAACAGCGGCAACGAGCTAAGGGAGAAAATTAATTTACTAGATATTATAGCACAGTGTGAGAGAATGCAATATAGCACAATACAATTGGAATTGTAGCCTAGCCTAGCCATGTTTGCCTAAAGATGAACTGTTGCTAGCTAAGCGCATATTGCTAATTCTCACATTTGCTCATTCTGCACTAGGCCATTATTCCTGGACCCCTGCTGTCCTGGGATAGAGGTAAGTTGGAAGAAAAAATGTAGGGGAGCATCACTTGCATTCCTCCTAATCCAAAAGAGGGACAGTTTGACCTCCTGTCAGAGGCCCCTTAAGTTGTTCTTTTGCTGAGGGCCTCTTGGCAGAACAGAATAGTCTATAATACAAAAGTTACCATTTTGGTACTTCTTGAGGATTTCATCTTATCTACTAAGTGTGCATAAATGTGGAATAAGAAGCCACTTTCTTCCCATGGGCTTTCCCCTCTCTCTCTGGTACGGCACAAATAAACGACTTTCCTTTTCCAGCTCGGGTACGAGCATTGTTTTGCAGAACACTAATACGGTCCGAAACACTCTGCAAGTTATACCAGTTCTGTCGTGCCCAATCCATACCTGATAAAGAGGGTCGAGCACCATGTTTTTCTAAAAGATCAAATAATACATCTTCACTTTTCATGGTGGCAATGCTGTCGCTCATTTTTTCAATACAATGAGAGACCTACACTAAGGGAGGAGGAGGTGCAGGTATTCAAAAGCTCAAGTGACTCCTTATCTCCCCAGGGAAACAGACACTTTTCAAATGCTAATGCTCAAAGCACTCTTCCCTTTCTCTGAGGGGAGCACACAAAAGCCCGTTAGTCCAAACCAGATAAGGAGTCTAATTTTAGAGCTGGAGATAGTGTAACACTGTTACTAGTTGATACTTGCTATTTCATTGCATTCCAGGATTGTGTACTAAGCAAAAGAACTGCCTCATAGAAGAGAATGACTTATGAATTAGAATGCAGTAGTGATCTTGTTCTTGGTGTTATTATTGCATATATATACCTGCCTTTGCATTGTTAGTTCTAGAAGATACTGTCTACAGGTATTGCTGACAATTTTCTTCCCCATCACTCTGTATCTCTCATTGTCTTTTTCATAGTTTCCATTGTGTGTTTCCCTTTTCTTGTTCTTCGTTTCTTTTTTCTTTCTTTCTTTCTTTTTTTTTTTTTTAATTTTTGTTTGTCTATCTGTATTGCTGTTGCTTAAGTTTTTGTTTGTTTGTTTGTTTGTTTGTTTGTTGTTGGGGGTAGGGAGGACAGGGGGGCTTGGGAGGGCTGAGTTGGTTGTTTTAGCTTGGTTGTTCTGTTTGTGTGTCTGCTTCCAAGTGACTTCAGTATATGTCCATCTCAGAAATCTGTTTGTATTATGATCTTTAATGCAAATATGAAAAATATTTACTACAGACACCTTTTCACTGATATTCTGATACTTCACTCAACTAAGGAAACCTCATTATTCTTCAACAGTTCATCTACAAACTGATTAGTAGAGCAGAAGCCACTAGCAGTAACAAACAATTAAGAGGCCATGGCCACCTGATGGAAACCTCATGGTGTTTTGTTTTGGCCAAGGAAAACCAGTTGATTATTTTCAGAACTTGCATAAATAAACAAATAAATAAATAAAAATGATACAAATAAATAGTAATAATAAGTAAAGAAAAGTAAGAGAAGACCATTCAAGCTGCATGAAAATAAAATCAAGGATTCTCACTACCACTGTTGCTGTATTTGTTTATAAAGCCAAGATCATGGCCTCAACCTACTGTGTAAAATTGCATCACTTGACATGCTGTCTTCCTCTACAGAGGGATTAAAAACAGAAATGAAATCTTAGAATCCATTTGAAAATCAATTTTGCTTTATTTCCCTTAACTTCAATAATATAATGAAACCCAATCTTCAGATAAAAGGATGAGTAACATGAGCAAACGTGGATTAATAACTGGTATAACTAAGTGATATTATTCTATAGACTTCAAAGGTGTCTGCCTTCTGAATATCACCAGATTTTACAAAAGATCATTCAGATCAACGCTTTAAACGTATGCTATCAAAATAAGCTCAACCAGCTTACAAAAATGACTAGGCATTTTCACTTTCAATAGACACGATTTAAAATGATACCTTTAAAGTAGTGACCAAGCTCGGTGTGGCTTCCATCATTTCTAGCCTCGCTATATTAACTACATCTCAAGAATAAGGATTGCGCTCTTATGGAAAAATTAGGTAGTGAATGTCAGTCTTACTGAGAAGACTAACGGTCATCACTTTATCTAAAAATAGTAAAACATGGATCACACAAATATACGTTTTCTTGTCTGGAAAAAAGCAAGAATTTTCAGAAGGAGCATGAAATCACAAGCAGCATGGATGTTCAGATTTTGTATATTCACAGGCAAAAAAAGAATTCTCATAGAAAATATCCATAGAAAATATGTAATCCTTTATCGCCTTTGGAGAAACTGCATGCATGCAAGAGCAGTTGGTGAATCAGATGCTAGGGGAGTACTGCTTTGTCTTATCCACAAGTCCGTTCTTTCCACTTAAACACAACAACTTCTAAACAGAATTAGGTCATGTTGGAGGAAGATCAAAGAACTGGATTGAGTACCAAAAAACATTCAATGCTGCCAAACTCTTTTAAAACAGCTAAAAGGAAAATATTTGATTTTACTGTACATCAGAAATACTTGAAGGAAAGATATCTTGATACTCTAGGTCATCAAAAGCCCAAAAGGTAAAGCTAAGTTCCAGTGCTACTGATGATACAAAAAATGAAAAATTGTCTTTTGATGCAAATATAAATTACATTACATAAATTACCAAGAAAGATACTGAGCAGGCTCCCACCTAGCATCTGCACTGTAAGCTACACAGTAAAAAGCCAATCAACATCTTCATGCCACTGTCTGGTAAGAAGAATAACCTCCAAAACAACTTCATTGAAAATCTTTTAACTTTCACTAAGATAAACCTTTTATTAAACTGTTTTGAGAGAAAGTGTGTGTGCTCATCCACTAGAAAAAGTGGCTTTTTGCATAAGGGGCTTCTCAAATAAAGCTTATGTACAGTTCAATGAGTGCTTTGAAAATTTAGGCTGTTTAAAATGATTCTGATTTTGTAAGAATCAATTATTATAGAGTCTACACCTCCTGAACAATCGAACTAACATTGTACTCCTAATAAACATCAATGTAATTTGAATCAATACACGTGTTGTACGTTTACACAATCCCAACTCAGCTTTCTGAAACCTTCTTTTGACCTTTCAGATCACAAGAGTATTGCCCTGAGTGCAGGTGTCCAGTTGTGGAAAGGCCTGCCATAATGCTGATGTGTGGTATGAAACTGGGGTGCTAGACACAACTAGTTCCAGTCCACTGCTACTCACTCCTACTGCCCCACAGGACCCATTAGCCAATGAGCAGGCAGCTCAGAGGGAGTGGAGCTCAGAAGAAAGATCCCACAAAAGAGTGGGAACACCTTGTAAGAAGGTCATGGAGAAGGTGCTACGTGCCCCCAGCAACGCTCACCCTGCAGCTCCTGAAGAGCGTATGCTGGATCGGGGAGAGGTGTGAGGAGGAAGGGAAAGCGCAGAGGAGCTACTCTGCAACAGATGAAGGAGTCAGAAACGGAGGGGTGAGGAAGACCTGCTGAGCAGGGAATGGGAAGAATAAATGAAATTTATCTTCCCTAAGTGAAATATGTTTTACTTCTGAGGTAATATTCCCATGGGCTTTCCCCTCTCTCTCTGGCTTTCTGTGGAGGGGGAGTGAGAGAGAGGCTGAGTGAGTGTCTGGTGGCCATAAAATCAACACACCAAATGCACTGTGGCAAAAGCAATATAAAATCAATATACACTGATTAAGTTGACAAGGCACAGTCTCAGCACCTCGATTACTAGGAAGTCAGGTAGATCTTGGTGCATTATACAATAGATGTTCTTACTGATGGTGTCGATCGCCTAAGCAAATTATGCCTTTGAAGAGAAAGTTGTACAGCTGATTCAACGTGTATGTATGAGGTGTGCTTCAACAGTAACGTCTCCTATTTGATTATATTCGTCCACAATATCAGAGGCCGATGCTGGTGGTGTGACAATAGAGGATGTACCTTCTCAACAGTGTTCCACTACAGGTATATTACATACCTGTATATATACATACGTATATACAGGTGTGTTAGTGTTTAGTGTACTTAGCTAACATTTTGACAGTTACCTGCTTTTTTTTCCTTTCCCCCCCCCAAAACTATTGTTATGATTTTCCAGGATCAAAGAACATCTATCACAATTAATTTTCCATAGATCATTTCTTCTTTTTTTCATCATTTTGCGTTCCCTTACTTTCGGGCTCTGAACCTTGCTTCTACAATGCAAAGGGATTCCAGCCACCACATGCATACAGCCAAGACATTTTAGTGTGAACTAGATACTCAGGCATACACAACCTGTAACGCACATGCTACGTGTATCCCAACTCAACTTGCACCCCCTACAGCTGTATCTATCATGGCAGCAGCTCTACCCTGATGAGTGGCCAGGCCTAGCCCAGAGTCACAGCAAGGTTTGCAGAGCAGCACTGAAAAATAAAGCAACAGAACTGAGAAAAGCCTGTCACCGGAAGAAAATATTTTCAACAAAGTCACATGGCAAAAGAAGGTAATGACAGTGCTTTCTAACGGGAGATAAGCGCCATAGCAGGTAACCATACAAGGCCATATGACCATACCTAACAGGTAACCATACATAACCTACAAGAACCATAGCAGCAGGTAACAAAGAAAAATTAGCTCACCCCTTCCAGAAACTAGTAACAACTCAAAAGAAGAGCAAACTCAGAGAGATACTGCTCCCTCTGCTGCTAACACTTAAATAAAAGCACCTTTTCCAATCATTGCTTGCACCTGAGCTCCCTGGGAGAGCCTTGACCTCTCCACTAATGTTCAATCATTGGTTCAGGCTGTGAAGGGATGGAGTGCAGCAGAGTTGCCAGGTCACCGCCTGAACCAAAGAGTGAGTAGGTCAGGGCTCAACTCCTGCTGTTTTGGAAACATGAAGTACAACGTGCATCGCGATGCAGGTACAGTACCTATCAATGATGTGATTGACAGGTGATTGTTGCAAGGTGATTGTTGACAGTCTTCTTATGGTTCTGTTGGAACAGTACTTGATGTTCCTTCTGGAGGCTTCTCTTCTTCAGTTTGGGTTTGGGTTCCCTGGTTCCCAGAATTTCAGCACTCCACCACCTGGTGTCATGACATACCCTCGTAGACACTGAAGCACGCTGAAGTGTTGATGCTCCTACCAGTGGTCCTGTGGACTTCACAGCCTCAAGGGGAGTAGTACAGATGTTTAAAAGGTATGAGGAGTGGTGGGTCTGCCTTCTGCTTTCACCTGTGCTCCCATGGCTGACTTATTGCTTGCCTCAGGTGGTCAATAAGAGGTCCAGGCTGTGATCAACAGTTCCCATACAACCATCACATTACTTGAGAGAGAAAACTCTCAGCTTCAAAATACTATTTTTTAACATAGACACCACCACTAGCTATGCATTTTTGATGTGATTTAGCAATGAACATGAGCCTGCATGCTGCATTTGTAAAAATCTGCACCAGCAGAGGTAAACTACTGCTGTTGTCACCACTGCTGAAGTCCAACATCTACCAGCTCCCTGAGCTCATGTCCATTGTCTGGACTCCATCCAGCAAGTGTCGGTGAATGTTGGTGGGTGCAATTTTTTCCATACGGACTTTACCAATGCAGAGCAGAGGGGCAGGATCATCTACCTTGACCTGCTGACAACACTTTTCGGGAAGAGAGGATAAAGTTAAGGAATGAAGCAAGTCATTAATCTGAGCAAAAGTGGAAAAAAAAAAAAAAAAAAATCAGGGGAGCAGAAAAATGAATAGATAGGGCAGGCACAAATCAATAGCAGGACTGTCATTGAACTCAACAGGAGGCAAGTTTTGTTCCCTAAAGAAGGACAATTTTTGCAATGACCCTCATTGTCCACTTTGCATCATATCTCTTTGAAATTCTAGGCCCCTTTCTTCCATCCTGAATGCAGGATTGCATATCTGCAGTACTGTGAAACAAGAACATTCTGCCTCTAAAACAGTTTTGCTCACACTTCCGCCTGCTCACCCTGCCACATCATCTGCCTCCTGGAGCAGCCCAGCCTGGCCAAGGGATGGATGAGACTGATCAATTTCCTCAAATTATGAGCCACATTGATATTACTGATAAATACAAACGTTCAGATAATAGATGCAAAATATATTATATTGCATAAACATCATCTTTAAATGACATAAAAAATTAGTCTCACCATCTTGTTTGTCTGATAAATTGACAAATAATTTAGAAGGACATGGAAGAAGATGAATGGGCGAAACACATCCATCTGTTCCAATAACAAGTAAAGTGCTGTAAGTTTCCCTTGAATTTGTCGAATGACCTGCACAGATCTTCAAAAAACATTGTGAATTCTAACCAAAATGTATCTGTTACAGAGGGATTAAACCATTATAAGTATATATAGTATAAAGTACATACAGTACTAAACATTTTGAAAAAGGCAATGAAAAATGAAAATTGGTATAGAATTAAAATTGAGATTTTGAAGTAGTGAGTGAATGGTAATCAAAGAAATAAAGTGAAAATTTAGATTTTGTTGAATCCCAGGGAGTATACTCATGCAGGCAGTCCAGTTCGCTAATGTAGCTGTCTTTTCATATGGTCCTAAACTTCTACATTAGATTCAGTTGTTGCTTGCCTGCTTGTAGTCGTAACTCCAGAGAGATTTCCCTTTGGAATATTAAAAATTGAGTTCTCCTGAATCAGCTTCCACAAAACAAATGTTCCTCACACAAACTTCCTCACGCAGGGCTACTTTGTAAGAAGAAAAAGATTAAATACAAGGCAAAATATCTCCTGGCTCACTTAAATACTGTCCTTGCCCTGTACGTTTTAGCAAGTCACTTAAATTACTGGTTGTAACACAATGAAAAGCACGACAGTGATAGCAGAGTAGCAAGACCAAAGAATTTGCTCCAAAGCAAGACCAAAAATTTTCTTCCGGTGACAGGCTTTTCTCAGTTCTGTTGCTTTATTTTTCAGTGCTGCTCTGCAAACCTTGCTGTGACTCTGGGCTAGGCCTGGCCACTCATCAAGGTAGAGCTGCTGCCATGATAGATACAGCTGTAGGGGGTGCAAGTTGAGTTGGGATACACGTAGCATGTGCGTTACAGGTTGTGTATGCCTGAGTATCTAGTTCACACTAAAATGTCTTGGCTGTATGCATGTGGTGGCTGGAATCCCTTTGCATTGTAGAAGCAAAGTTCAGAGCCTGAAAGTAAGGGAACGCAAAATGATGAAAAAAAGAAGAAATGATCTATGGAAAATTAATTGTGACAGATGTTCTTTGATCCTGGAAAATCATAACAATAGTTTTGGGGGGGGGGGAAGGAAAAAAAAGCAGGTAACTGTCAAAATGTTAGCTAAGTACACTAAACACTAATACACTTGTATATACGTATGCATATATACAGGTATGTTATGTACCTTCTCAACAGTGTTCCACTACAAGTATATCATCTGTTGTCACACCACCAGCATCGCCTCTGATATTGTGGACGAATATAATCAAATAGGAGATGTTACTGTTGAAGCACACCTCATACATACACATTGAATCAGCTGTACAACTTTCTCTTCAAAGGCCTAATTTGCTTAGGCAATCGACACCATCAGTAAGAACATCTATTGTATAATGCACCAAGATTTACCTGACTTCCTAGTAATCAAGGTGCTGAGACTGTGCCTTGTCAACTTAATCAGTGTATATTGATTTTATATTGCTTTTGCCACAGTGCATTTGGTGTGTTGATTTTATAATTGTAATAATTGTAATAATTGACTCAAGACAAAAACGCAGCCTGTATCCTCCCACTGAAGGCAGACCCACCACTCCTCATACCTTTTAAACATCTGTACTACTCCCCTTGAGGCTGTGAAGTCCACAGGACCACTGGTAGGAGCATCAACACTTCAGCGTGCTTCAGTGTCTCCGAGGGTATGTCATGACACCAGGTGGTGGAGTGCTGAAATTCTGGGAACCAGGGAACCCAAACCCAAACTGAAGAAGAGAAGCCTCCAGAAGGAACATCAAGTACTGTTCCAACAGAACCATAAGAAGACTGTCAACAATCACCTTGCAACAATCACCTGTCAATCACATCATTGATAGGTACTGTACCTGCATCGCGATGCACGTTGTACTTCATGTTTCCAAAACAGCAGGAGTTGAGCCCTGACCTACTCACTCTTTGGTTCAGGCAGTGACCTGGCAACTCTGCTGCACTCCATCCCTTCACAGCCTGAACCAATGATTGAACATTAGTGGAGAGGTCAAGGCTCTCCCAGGGAGCTCAGGTGCAAGCAATGATTGGAAAAGGTGCTTTTATTTAAGTGTTAGCAGCAGAGGGAGCAGTATCTCTCTGAGTTTGCTCTTCTTTTGAGTTGTTACTAGTTTCTGGAAGGGGTGAGCTAATTTTTCTTTGTTACCTGCTGCTATGGTTCTTGTAGGTTATGTATGGTTACCTGTTAGGTATGGTCATATGGCCTTGTATGGTTACCTGCTATGGCGCTTATCTCCCGTTAGAAAGCACTGTCATTACCTTCTTTTGCCATGTGACTTTGTTGAAAATATTTTCTTCCGGTGACAGGCTTTTCTCAGTTCTGTTGCTTTATTTTTCAGTGCTGCTCTGCAAACCTTGCTGTGACTCTGGGCTAGGCCTGGCCACTCATCAGGGTAGAGCTGCTGCCATGATAGATACAGCTGTAGGGGGTGCAAGTTGAGTTGGGATACACGTAGCATGTGCGTTACAGGTTGTGTATGCCTGAGTATCTAGTTCACACTAAAATGTCTTGGCTGTATGCATGTGGTGGCTGGAATCCCTTTGCATTGTAGAAGCAAGGTTCAGAGCCCGAAAGTAAGGGAACGCAAAATGATGAAAAAAAGAAGAAATGATCTATGGAAAATTAATTGTGATAGATGTTCTTTGATCCTGGAAAATCATAACAATAGTTTTGGGGGGGGGAAAGGAAAAAAAAGCAGGTAACTGTCAAAATGTTAGCTAAGTACACTAAACACTAACACACCTGTATATACGTATGTATATATACAGGTATGTAATATACCTGTAGTGGAACACTGTTGAGAAGGTACATCCTCTATTGTCACACCACCAGCATCGGCCTCTGATATTGTGGACGAATATAATCAAATAGGAGACGTTACTGTTGAAGCACACCTCATACATACACGTTGAATCAGCTGTACAACTTTCTCTTCAAAGGCATAATTTGCTTAGGCGATCGACACCATCAGTAAGAACATCTATTGTATAATGCACCAAGATCTACCTGACTTCCTAGTAATCGAGGTGCTGAGACTGTGCCTTGTCAACTTAATCAGTGTATATTGATTTTATATTGCTTTTGCCACAGTGCATTTGGTGTGTTGATTTTATGGCCACCAGACACTCACTCAGCCTCTCTCTCACTCCCCCTCCACAGAAAGCCAGAGAGAGAGGGGAAAGCCCATGGGAATATTACCTCAGAAGTAAAACATATTTCACTTAGGGAAGATAAATTTCATTTATTCTTCCCATTCCCTGCTCAGCAGGTCTTCCTCACCCCTCCGTTTCTGACTCCTTCATCTGTTGCAGAGTAGCTCCTCTGCGCTTTCCCTTCCTCCTCACACCTCTCCCCGATCCAGCATACGCTCTTCAGGAGCTGCAGGGTGAGCGTTGCTGGGGGCACGTAGCACCTTCTCCATGACCTTCTTACAAGGTGTTCCCACTCTTTTGTGGGATCTTTCTTCTGAGCTCCACTCCCTCTGAGCTGCCTGCTCATTGGCTAATGGGTCCTGTGGGGCAGTAGGAGTGAGTAGCAGTGGACTGGAACTAGTTGTGTCTAGCACCCCAGTTTCATACCACACATCAGCATTATGGCAGGCCTTTCCACAACTGGACACCTGCACTCAGGGCAATACTCTTGTGATCTGAAAGGTCAAAAGAAGGTTTCAGAAAGCTGAGTTGGGATTGTGTAAACGTACAACACGTGTATTGATTCAAATTACATTGATGTTTATTAGGAGTACAATGTTAGTTCGATTGTTCAGGAGGTGTAGACTCTATAATAATTGATTCTTACAAAATCAGAATCATTTTAAACAGCCTAAATTTTCAAAGCACTCATTGAACTGTACATAAGCTTTATTTGAGAAGCCCCTTATGCAAAAAGCCACTTTTTCTAGTGGATGAGCACACACACTTTCTCTCAAAACAGTTTAATAAAAGGTTTATCTTAGTGAAAGTTAAAAGATTTTCAATGAAGTTGTTTTGGAGGTTATTCTTCTTACCAGACAGTGGCATGAAGATGTTGATTGGCTTTTTACTGTGTAGCTTACAGTGCAGATGCTAGGTGGGAGCCTGCTCAGTATCTTTCTTGGTAATTTATGTAATGTAATTTATATTTGCATCAAAAGACAATTTTTCATTTTTTGTATCATCAGTAGCACTGGAACTTAGCTTTACCTTT
The DNA here is from genome assembly GCF_023343835.1 of Lagopus muta. Taxonomy (NCBI): domain Eukaryota; kingdom Metazoa; phylum Chordata; class Aves; order Galliformes; family Phasianidae; genus Lagopus; species Lagopus muta. Next base: position 48,925 of record NW_026040169.1, read on the forward strand.
TGGGCTTTTGATGACCTAGAGTATCAAGATATCTTTCCTTCAAGTATTTCTGATGTACAGTAAAATCAAATATTTTCCTTTTAGCTGTTTTAAAAGAGTTTGGCAGCATTGAATGTTTTTTGGTACTCAATCCAGTTCTTTGATCTTCCTCCAACATGACCTAATTCTGTTTAGAAGTTGTTGTGTTTAAGTGGAAAGAACGGACTTGTGGATAAGACAAAGCAGTACTCCCCTAGCATCTGATTCACCAACTGCTCTTGCATGCATGCAGTTTCTCCAAAGGCGATAAAGGATTACATATTTTCTATGGATATTTTCTATGAGAATTCTTTTTTTGCCTGTGAATATACAAAATCTGAACATCCATGCTGCTTGTGATTTCATGCTCCTTCTGAAAATTCTTGCTTTTTTCCAGACAAGAAAACGTATATTTGTGTGATCCATGTTTTACTATTTTTAGATAAAGTGATGACCGTTAGTCTTCTCAGTAAGACTGACATTCACTACCTAATTTTTCCATAAGAGCGCAATCCTTATTCTTGAGATGTAGTTAATATAGCGAGGCTAGAAATGATGGAAGCCACACCGAGCTTGGTCACTACTTTAAAGGTATCATTTTAAATCGTGTCTATTGAAAGTGAAAATGCCTAGTCATTTTTGTAAGCTGGTTGAGCTTATTTTGATAGCATACGTTTAAAGCGTTGATCTGAATGATCTTTTGTAAAATCTGGTGATATTCAGAAGGCAGACACCTTTGAAGTCTATAGAATAATATCACTTAGTTATACCAGTTATTAATCCACGTTTGCTCATGTTACTCATCCTTTTATCTGAAGATTGGGTTTCATTATATTATTGAAGTTAAGGGAAATAAAGCAAAATTGATTTTCAAATGGATTCTAAGATTTCATTTCTGTTTTTAATCCCTCTGTAGAGGAAGACAGCATGTCAAGTGATGCAATTTTACACAGTAGGTTGAGGCCATGATCTTGGCTTTATAAACAAATACAGCAACAGTGGTAGTGAGAATCCTTGATTTTATTTTCATGCAGCTTGAATGGTCTTCTCTTACTTTTCTTTACTTATTATTACTATTTATTTGTATCATTTTTATTTATTTATTTGTTTATTTATGCAAGTTCTGAAAATAATCAACTGGTTTTCCTTGGCCAAAACAAAACACCATGAGGTTTCCATCAGGTGGCCATGGCCTCTTAATTGTTTGTTACTGCTAGTGGCTTCTGCTCTACTAATCAGTTTGTAGATGAACTGTTGAAGAATAATGAGGTTTCCTTAGTTGAGTGAAGTATCAGAATATCAGTGAAAAGGTGTCTGTAGTAAATATTTTTCATATTTGCATTAAAGATCATAATACAAACAGATTTCTGAGATGGACATATACTGAAGTCACTTGGAAGCAGACACACAAACAGAACAACCAAGCTAAAACAACCAACTCAGCCCTCCCAAGCCCCCCTGTCCTCCCTACCCCCAACAACAAACAAACAAACAAACAAACAAACAAACAAAAACTTAAGCAACAGCAATACAGATAGACAAACAAAAATTTAAAAAAAAAAAAAGAAAGAAAGAAAGAAAAAAGAAACGAAGAACAAGAAAAGGGAAACACACAATGGAAACTATGAAAAAGACAATGAGAGATACAGAGTGATGGGGAAGAAAATTGTCAGCAATACCTGTAGACAGTATCTTCTAGAACTAACAATGCAAAGGCAGGTATATATATGCAATAATAACACCAAGAACAAGATCACTACTGCATTCTAATTCATAAGTCATTCTCTTCTATGAGGCAGTTCTTTTGCTTAGTACACAATCCTGGAATGCAATGAAATAGCAAGTATCAACTAGTAACAGTGTTACACTATCTCCAGCTCTAAAATTAGACTCCTTATCTGGTTTGGACTAACGGGCTTTTGTGTGCTCCCCTCAGAGAAAGGGAAGAGTGCTTTGAGCATTAGCATTTGAAAAGTGTCTGTTTCCCTGGGGAGATAAGGAGTCACTTGAGCTTTTGAATACCTGCACCTCCTCCTCCCTTAGTGTAGGTCTCTCATTGTATTGAAAAAATGAGCGACAGCATTGCCACCATGAAAAGTGAAGATGTATTATTTGATCTTTTAGAAAAACATGGTGCTCGACCCTCTTTATCAGGTATGGATTGGGCACGACAGAACTGGTATAACTTGCAGAGTGTTTCGGACCGTATTAGTGTTCTGCAAAACAATGCTCGTACCCGAGCTGGAAAAGGAAAGTCGTTTATTTGTGCCGTACCAGAGAGAGAGGGGAAAGCCCATGGGAAGAAAGTGGCTTCTTATTCCACATTTATGCACACTTAGTAGATAAGATGAAATCCTCAAGAAGTACCAAAATGGTAACTTTTGTATTATAGACTATTCTGTTCTGCCAAGAGGCCCTCAGCAAAAGAACAACTTAAGGGGCCTCTGACAGGAGGTCAAACTGTCCCTCTTTTGGATTAGGAGGAATGCAAGTGATGCTCCCCTACATTTTTTCTTCCAACTTACCTCTATCCCAGGACAGCAGGGGTCCAGGAATAATGGCCTAGTGCAGAATGAGCAAATGTGAGAATTAGCAATATGCGCTTAGCTAGCAACAGTTCATCTTTAGGCAAACATGGCTAGGCTAGGCTACAATTCCAATTGTATTGTGCTATATTGCATTCTCTCACACTGTGCTATAATATCTAGTAAATTAATTTTCTCCCTTAGCTCGTTGCCGCTGTTTTGTGTTCAGAACCATCACAGGGGGTGGGTCCATGGGTCCCCCTGTGCCATTTAGTCAAGGATCCAGGTCGAACCGGGCCAGAGCTGTGACCATGCTGTATCTGAATAACCGTGTAAAAGGCACTAAGTGCACTGAGCAGGACTTCTGCTCCTCCGTACGTTTTTGTTGAGTTTGTAATATAGAGTTGGTTGTATTGAAACGGAGCTTAATTGTAACTTTCCTAAAATCAGAATGCTGTAATGTCATAATTCCAAAGATGCTCGCTGTATGTTTCCCATTTGCAAGTATTTATAGCTGACCTACTGTTACTGAATCCTCGCTAATTTTATATTTACTTTTATTCTTTAAAAGATACAGCTGTTAAGTGAGAAGATGAAAAGTTCATTGTACTCTGCAGAGCAGAAAGACAATTTTCTTTGTACGACTGGCAGAACAGCCCCATGGCAGGATTTGTAGGGTGAGTTAAAACCTTGTTCTGGACTAACTTCTCACATAGAGAAGACACGAAAGCTGCTTGCAGTTCCAAAATGGGGGACGTATGGCAGAATAATTAATATTGACCTTCAAAGGTAAATACAGGACAAAGGATGTTGTACCAAAGGCCAGGACATGCCCCAGCATAAGTGAAGGTGTTTGACTCAAGACAAAAACGCAGCCTGTATCCTCCCACTGAAGGCAGACCCACCACTCCTCATACCTTTTAAACATCTGTACTACTCCCCTTGAGGCTGTGAAGTCCACAGGACCACTGGTAGGAGCATCAACACTTCAGCGTGCTTCAGTGTCTACGAGGGTATGTCATGACACCAGGTGGTGGAGTGCTGAAATTCTGGGAACCAGGGAACCCAAACCCAAACTGAAGAAGAGAAGCCTCCAGAAGGAACATCAAGTACTGTTCCAACAGAACCATAAGAAGACTGTCAACAATCACCTTGCAACAATCACCTGTCAATCACATCATTGATAGGTACTGTACCTGCATCGCGATGCACGTTGTACTTCATGTTTCCAAAACAGCAGGAGTTGAGCCCTGACCTACTCACTCTTTGGTTCAGGCGGTGACCTGGCAACTCTGCTGCACTCCATCCCTTCACAGCCTGAACCAATGATTGAACATTAGTGGAGAGGTCAAGGCTCTCCCAGGGAGCTCAGGTGCAAGCAATGATTGGAAAAGGTGCTTTTATTTAAGTGTTAGCAGCAGAGGGAGCAGTATCTCTCTGAGTTTGCTCTTCTTTTGAGTTGTTACTAGTTTCTGGAAGGGGTGAGCTAATTTTTCTTTGTTACCTGCTGCTATGGTTCTTGTAGGTTATGTATGGTTACCTGTTAGGTATGGTCATATGGCCTTGTATGGTTACCTGCTATGGCGCTTATCTCCCGTTAGAAAGCACTGTCATTACCTTCTTTTGCCATGTGACTTTGTTGAAAATATTTTCTTCCGGTGACAGGCTTTTCTCAGTTCTGTTGCTTTATTTTTCAGTGCTGCTCTGCAAACCTTGCTGTGACTCTGGGCTAGGCCTGGCCACTCATCAGGGTAGAGCTGCTGCCATGATAGATACAGCTGTAGGGGGTGCAAGTTGAGTTGGGATACACGTAGCATGTGCGTTACAGGTTGTGTATGCCTGAGTATCTAGTTCACACTAAAATGTCTTGGCTGTATGCATGTGGTGGCTGGAATCCCTTTGCATTGTAGAAGCAAGGTTCAGAGCCCGAAAGTAAGGGAACGCAAAATGATGAAAAAAAGAAGAAATGATCTATGGAAAATTAATTGTGATAGATGTTCTTTGATCCTGGAAAATCATAACAATAGTTTTGGGGGGGGGAAAGGAAAAAAAAGCAGGTAACTGTCAAAATGTTAGCTAAGTACACTAAACACTAACACACCTGTATATACGTATGTATATATACAGGTATGTAATATACCTGTAGTGGAACACTGTTGAGAAGGTACATCCTCTATTGTCACACCACCAGCATCGGCCTCTGATATTGTGGACGAATATAATCAAATAGGAGACGTTACTGTTGAAGCACACCTCATACATACACGTTGAATCAGCTGTACAACTTTCTCTTCAAAGGCATAATTTGCTTAGGCGATCGACACCATCAGTAAGAACATCTATTGTATAATGCACCAAGATCTACCTGACTTCCTAGTAATCGAGGTGCTGAGACTGTGCCTTGTCAACTTAATCAGTGTATATTGATTTTATATTGCTTTTGCCACAGTGCATTTGGTGTGTTGATTTTATGGCCACCAGACACTCACTCAGCCTCTCTCTCACTCCCCCTCCACAGAAAGCCAGAGAGAGAGGGGAAAGCCCATGGGAATATTACCTCAGAAGTAAAACATATTTCACTTAGGGAAGATAAATTTCATTTATTCTTCCCATTCCCTGCTCAGCAGGTCTTCCTCACCCCTCTGTTTCTGACTCCTTCATCTGTTGCAGAGTAGCTCCTCTGCGCTTTCCCTTCCTCCTCACACCTCTCCCCGATCCAGCATACGCTCTTCAGGAGCTGCAGGGTGAGCGTTGCTGGGGGCACGTAGCACCTTCTCCATGACCTTCTTACAAGGTGTTCCCACTCTTTTGTGGGATCTTTCTTCTGAGCTCCACTCCCTCTGAGCTGCCTGCTCATTGGCTAATGGGTCCTGTGGGGCAGTAGGAGTGAGTAGCAGTGGACTGGAACTAGTTGTGTCTAGCACCCCAGTTTCATACCACACATCAGCATTATGGCAGGCCTTTCCACAACTGGACACCTGCACTCAGGGCAATACTCTTGTGATCTGAAAGGTCAAAAGAAGGTTTCAGAAAGCTGAGTTGGGATTGTGTAAACGTACAACACGTGTATTGATTCAAATTACATTGATGTTTATTAGGAGTACAATGTTAGTTCGATTGTTCAGGAGGTGTAGACTCTATAATAATTGATTCTTACAAAATCAGAATCATTTTAAACAGCCTAAATTTTCAAAGCACTCATTGAACTGTACATAAGCTTTATTTGAGAAGCCCCTTATGCAAAAAGCCACTTTTTCTAGTGGATGAGCACACACACTTTCTCTCAAAACAGTTTAATAAAAGGTTTATCTTAGTGAAAGTTAAAAGATTTTCAATGAAGTTGTTTTGGAGGTTATTCTTCTTACCAGACAGTGGCATGAAGATGTTGATTGGCTTTTTACTGTGTAGCTTACAGTGCAGATGCTAGGTGGGAGCCTGCTCAGTATCTTTCTTGGTAATTTATGTAATGTAATTTATATTTGCATCAAAAGACAATTTTTCATTTTTTGTATCATCAGTAGCACTGGAACTTAGCTTTACCTTTTGGGCTTTTGATGACCTAGAGTATCAAGATATCTTTCCTTCAAGTATTTCTGATGTACAGTAAAATCAAATATTTTCCTTTTAGCTGTTTTAAAAGAGTTTGGCAGCATTGAATGTTTTTTGGTACTCAATCCAGTTCTTTGATCTTCCTCCAACATGACCTAATTCTGTTTAGAAGTTGTTGTGTTTAAGTGGAAAGAACGGACTTGTGGATAAGACAAAGCAGTACTCCCCTAGCATCTGATTCACCAACTGCTCTTGCATGCATGCAGTTTCTCCAAAGGCGATAAAGGATTACATATTTTCTATGGATATTTTCTATGAGAATTCTTTTTTTGCCTGTGAATATACAAAATCTGAACATCCATGCTGCTTGTGATTTCATGCTCCTTCTGAAAATTCTTGCTTTTTTCCAGACAAGAAAACGTATATTTGTGTGATCCATGTTTTACTATTTTTAGATAAAGTGATGACCGTTAGTCTTCTCAGTAAGACTGACATTCACTACCTAATTTTTCCATAAGAGCGCAATCCTTATTCTTGAGATGTAGTTAATATAGCGAGGCTAGAAATGATGGAAGCCACACCGAGCTTGGTCACTACTTTAAAGGTATCATTTTAAATCGTGTCTATTGAAAGTGAAAATGCCTAGTCATTTTTGTAAGCTGGTTGAGCTTATTTTGATAGCATACGTTTAAAGCGTTGATCTGAATGATCTTTTGTAAAATCTGGTGATATTCAGAAGGCAGACACCTTTGAAGTCTATAGAATAATATCACTTAGTTATACCAGTTATTAATCCACGTTTGCTCATGTTACTCATCCTTTTATCTGAAGATTGGGTTTCATTATATTATTGAAGTTAAGGGAAATAAAGCAAAATTGATTTTCAAATGGATTCTAAGATTTCATTTCTGTTTTTAATCCCTCTGTAGAGGAAGACAGCATGTCAAGTGATGCAATTTTACACAGTAGATTGAGGCCATGATCTTGGCTTTATAAACAAATACAGCAACAGTGGTAGTGAGAATCCTTGATTTTATTTTCATGCAGCTTGAATGGTCTTCTCTTACTTTTCTTTACTTATTATTACTATTTATTTGTATCATTTTTATTTATTTATTTGTTTATTTATGCAAGTTCTGAAAATAATCAACTGGTTTTCCTTGGCCAAAACAAAACACCATGAGGTTTCCATCAGGTGGCCATGGCCTCTTAATTGTTTGTTACTGCTAGTGGCTTCTGCTCTACTAATCAGTTTGTAGATGAACTGTTGAAGAATAATGAGGTTTCCTTAGTTGAGTGAAGTATCAGAACATCAGTGAAAAGGTGTCTGTAGTAAATATTTTTCATATTTGCATTAAAGATCATAATACAAACAGATTTCTGAGATGGACATATACTGAAGTCACTTGGAAGCAGACACACAAACAGAACAACCAAGCTAAAACAACCAACTCAGCCCTCCCAAGCCCCCCTGTCCTCCCTACCCCCAACAACAAACAAACAAACAAACAAACAAACAAACAAAAACTTAAGCAACAGCAATACAGATAGACAAACAAAAATTTAAAAAAAAAAAAAGAAAGAAAGAAAGAAAAAAGAAACGAAGAACAAGAAAAGGGAAACACACAATGGAAACTATGAAAAAGACAATGAGAGATACAGAGTGATGGGGAAGTGGACCCCTGCTGTCCTGGGATAGAGGTAAGTTGGAAGAAAAAATGTAGGGGAGCATCACTTGCATTCCTCCTAATCCAAAAGAGGGACAGTTTGACCTCCTGTCAGAGGCCCCTTAAGTTGTTCTTTTGCTGAGGGCCTCTTGGCAGAACAGAATAGTCTATAATACAAAAGTTACCATTTTGGTACTTCTTGAGGATTTCATCTTATCTACTAAGTGTGCATAAATGTGGAATAAGAAGCCACTTTCTTCCCATGGGCTTTCCCCTCTCTCTCTGGTACGGCACAAATAAACGACTTTCCTTTTCCAGCTCGGGTACGAGCATTGTTTTGCAGAACACTAATACGGTCCGAAACACTCTGCAAGTTATACCAGTTCTGTCGTGCCCAATCCATACCTGATAAAGAGGGTCGAGCACCATGTTTTTCTAAAAGATCAAATAATACATCTTCACTTTTCATGGTGGCAATGCTGTCGCTCATTTTTTCAATACAATGAGAGACCTACACTAAGGGAGGAGGAGGTGCAGGTATTCAAAAGCTCAAGTGACTCCTTATCTCCCCAGGGAAACAGACACTTTTCAAATGCTAATGCTCAAAGCACTCTTCCCTTTCTCTGAGGGGAGCACACAAAAGCCCGTTAGTCCAAACCAGATAAGGAGTCTAATTTTAGAGCTGGAGATAGTGTAACACTGTTACTAGTTGATACTTGCTATTTCATTGCATTCCAGGATTGTGTACTAAGCAAAAGAACTGCCTCATAGAAGAGAATGACTTATGAATTAGAATGCAGTAGTGATCTTGTTCTTGGTGTTATTATTGCATATATATACCTGCCTTTGCATTGTTAGTTCTAGAAGATACTGTCTACAGGTATTGCTGACAATTTTCTTCCCCATCACTCTGTATCTCTCATTGTCTTTTTCATAGTTTCCATTGTGTGTTTCCCTTTTCTTGTTCTTCGTTTCTTTTTTCTTTCTTTCTTTCTTTTTTTTTTTTTTAATTTTTGTTTGTCTATCTGTATTGCTGTTGCTTAAGTTTTTGTTTGTTTGTTTGTTTGTTTGTTTGTTGTTGGGGGTAGGGAGGACAGGGGGGCTTGGGAGGGCTGAGTTGGTTGTTTTAGCTTGGTTGTTCTGTTTGTGTGTCTGCTTCCAAGTGACTTCAGTATATGTCCATCTCAGAAATCTGTTTTTTATTATGATCTTTAATGCAAATATGAAAAATATTTACTACAGACACCTTTTCACTGATATTCTGATACTTCACTCAACTAAGGAAACCTCATTATTCTTCAACAGTTCATCTACAAACTGATTAGTAGAGCAGAAGCCACTAGCAGTAACAAACAATTAAGAGGCCATGGCCACCTGATGGAAACCTCATGGTGTTTTGTTTTGGCCAAGGAAAACCAGTTGATTATTTTCAGAACTTGCATAAATAAACAAATAAATAAATAAAAATGATACAAATAAATAGTAATAATAAGTAAAGAAAAGTAAGAGAAGACCATTCAAGCTGCATGAAAATAAAATCAAGGATTCTCACTACCACTGTTGCTGTATTTGTTTATAAAGCCAAGATCATGGCCTCAATCTACTGTGTAAAATTGCATCACTTGACATGCTGTCTTCCTCTACAGAGGGATTAAAAACAGAAATGAAATCTTAGAATCCATTTGAAAATCAATTTTGCTTTATTTCCCTTAACTTCAATAATATAATGAAACCCAATCTTCAGATAAAAGGATGAGTAACATGAGCAAACGTGGATTAATAACTGGTATAACTAAGTGATATTATTCTATAGACTTCAAAGGTGTCTGCCTTCTGAATATCACCAGATTTTACAAAAGATCATTCAGATCAACGCTTTAAACGTATGCTATCAAAATAAGCTCAACCAGCTTACAAAAATGACTAGGCATTTTCACTTTCAATAGACACGATTTAAAATGATACCTTTAAAGTAGTGACCAAGCTCGGTGTGGCTTCCATCATTTCTAGCCTCGCTATATTAACTACATCTCAAGAATAAGGATTGCGCTCTTATGGAAAAATTAGGTAGTGAATGTCAGTCTTACTGAGAAGACTAACGGTCATCACTTTATCTAAAAATAGTAAAACATGGATCACACAAATATACGTTTTCTTGTCTGGAAAAAAGCAAGAATTTTCAGAAGGAGCATGAAATCACAAGCAGCATGGATGTTCAGATTTTGTATATTCACAGGCAAAAAAAGAATTCTCATAGAAAATATCCATAGAAAATATGTAATCCTTTATCGCCTTTGGAGAAACTGCATGCATGCAAGAGCAGTTGGTGAATCAGATGCTAGGGGAGTACTGCTTTGTCTTATCCACAAGTCCGTTCTTTCCACTTAAACACAACAACTTCTAAACAGAATTAGGTCATGTTGGAGGAAGATCAAAGAACTGGATTGAGTACCAAAAAACATTCAGTGCTGCCAAACTCTTTTAAAACAGCTAAAAGGAAAATATTTGATTTTACTGTACATCAGAAATACTTGAAGGAAAGATATCTTGATACTCTAGGTCATCAAAAGCCCAAAAGGTAAAGCTAAGTTCCAGTGCTACTGATGATACAAAAAATGAAAAATTGTCTTTTGATGCAAATATAAATTACATTACATAAATTACCAAGAAAGATACTGAGCAGGCTCCCACCTAGCATCTGCACTGTAAGCTACACAGTAAAAAGCCAATCAACATCTTCATGCCACTGTCTGGTAAGAAGAATAACCTCCAAAACAACTTCATTGAAAATCTTTTAACTTTCACTAAGATAAACCTTTTATTAAACTGTTTTGAGAGAAAGTGTGTGTGCTCATCCACTAGAAAAAGTGGCTTTTTGCATAAGGGGCTTCTCAAATAAAGCTTATGTACAGTTCAATGAGTGCTTTGAAAATTTAGGCTGTTTAAAATGATTCTGATTTTGTAAGAATCAATTATTATAGAGTCTACACCTCCTGAACAATCGAACTAACATTGTACTCCTAATAAACATCAATGTAATTTGAATCAATACACGTGTTGTACGTTTACACAATCCCAACTCAGCTTTCTGAAACCTTCTTTTGACCTTTCAGATCACAAGAGTATTGCCCTGAGTGCAGGTGTCCAGTTGTGGAAAGGCCTGCCATAATGCTGATGTGTGGTATGAAACTGGGGTGCTAGACACAACTAGTTCCAGTCCACTGCTACTCACTCCTACTGCCCCACAGGACCCATTAGCCAATGAGCAGGCAGCTCAGAGGGAGTGGAGCTCAGAAGAAAGATCCCACAAAAGAGTGGGAACACCTTGTAAGAAGGTCATGGAGAAGGTGCTACGTGCCCCCAGCAACGCTCACCCTGCAGCTCCTGAAGAGCGTATGCTGGATCGGGGAGAGGTGTGAGGAGGAAGGGAAAGCGCAGAGGAGCTACTCTGCAACAGATGAAGGAGTCAGAAACGGAGGGGTGAGGAAGACCTGCTGAGCAGGGAATGGGAAGAATAAATGAAATTTATCTTCCCTAAGTGAAATATGTTTTACTTCTGAGGTAATATTCCCATGGGCTTTCCCCTCTCTCTCTGGCTTTCTGTGGAGGGGGAGTGAGAGAGAGGCTGAGTGAGTGTCTGGTGGCCATAAAATCAACACACCAAATGCACTGTGGCAAAAGCAATATAAAATCAATATACACTGATTAAGTTGACAAGGCACAGTCTCAGCACCTCGATTACTAGGAAGTCAGGTAGATCTTGGTGCATTATACAATAGATGTTCTTACTGATGGTGTCGATCGCCTAAGCAAATTATGCCTTTGAAGAGAAAGTTGTACAGCTGATTCAACGTGTATGTATGAGGTGTGCTTCAACAGTAACGTCTCCTATTTGATTATATTCGTCCACAATATCAGAGGCCGATGCTGGTGGTGTGACAATAGAGGATGTACCTTCTCAACAGTGTTCCACTACAGGTATATTACATACCTGTATATATACATACGTATATACAGGTGTGTTAGTGTTTAGTGTACTTAGCTAACATTTTGACAGTTACCTGCTTTTTTTTCCTTTCCCCCCCCCAAAACTATTGTTATGATTTTCCAGGATCAAAGAACATCTATCACAATTAATTTTCCATAGATCATTTCTTCTTTTTTTCATCATTTTGCGTTCCCTTACTTTCGGGCTCTGAACCTTGCTTCTACAATGCAAAGGGATTCCAGCCACCACATGCATACAGCCAAGACATTTTAGTGTGAACTAGATACTCAGGCATACACAACCTGTAACGCACATGCTACGTGTATCCCAACTCAACTTGCACCCCCTACAGCTGTATCTATCATGGCAGCAGCTCTACCCTGATGAGTGGCCAGGCCTAGCCCAGAGTCACAGCAAGGTTTGCAGAGCAGCACTGAAAAATAAAGCAACAGAACTGAGAAAAGCCTGTCACCGGAAGAAAATATTTTCAACAAAGTCACATGGCAAAAGAAGGTAATGACAGTGCTTTCTAACGGGAGATAAGCGCCATAGCAGGTAACCATACAAGGCCATATGACCATACCTAACAGGTAACCATACATAACCTACAAGAACCATAGCAGCAGGTAACAAAGAAAAATTAGCTCACCCCTTCCAGAAACTAGTAACAACTCAAAAGAAGAGCAAACTCAGAGAGATACTGCTCCCTCTGCTGCTAACACTTAAATAAAAGCACCTTTTCCAATCATTGCTTGCACCTGAGCTCCCTGGGAGAGCCTTGACCTCTCCACTAATGTTCAATCATTGGTTCAGGCTGTGAAGGGATGGAGTGCAGCAGAGTTGCCAGGTCACTGCCTGAACCAAAGAGTGAGTAGGTCAGGGCTCAACTCCTGCTGTTTTGGAAACATGAAGTACAACGTGCATCGCGATGCAGGTACAGTACCTATCAATGATGTGATTGACAGGTGATTGTTGCAAGGTGATTGTTGACAGTCTTCTTATGGTTCTGTTGGAACAGTACTTGATGTTCCTTCTGGAGGCTTCTCTTCTTCAGTTTGGGTTTGGGTTCCCTGGTTCCCAGAATTTCAGCACTCCACCACCTGGTGTCATGACATACCCTCGTAGACACTGAAGCACGCTGAAGTGTTGATGCTCCTACCAGTGGTCCTGTGGACTTCACAGCCTCAAGGGGAGTAGTACAGATGTTTAAAAGGTATGAGGAGTGGTGGGTCTGCCTTCAGTGGGAGGATACAGGCTGCGTTTTTGTCTTGAGTCAAACACCTCCACTTATGCTGGGGCATGTCCTGGCCTTTGGTACAACATCCTTTGTCCTGTATTTACCTTTGAAGGTCAATATTAATTATTCTGCCATACGTCCCCCATTTTGGAACTGCAAGCAGCTTTCGTGTCTTCTCTATGTGAGAAGTTAGTCCAGAACAAGGTTTTAACTCACCCTACAAATCCTGCCATGGGGCTGTTCTGCCAGTCGTACAAAGAAAATTGTCTTTCTGCTCTGCAGAGTACAATGAACTTTTCATCTTCTCACTTAACAGCTGTATCTTTTAAAGAATAAAAGTAAATATAAAATTAGCGAGGATTCAGTAACAGTAGGTCAGCTATAAATACTTGCAAATGGGAAACATACAGCGAGCATCTTTGGAATTATGACATTACAGCATTCTGATTTTAGGAAAGTTACAATTAAGCTCCGTTTCAATACAACCAACTCTATATTACAAACTCAACAAAAACGTACGGAGGAGCAGAAGTCCTGCTCAGTGCACTTAGTGCCTTTTACACGGTTATTCAGATACAGCATGGTCACAGCTCTGGCCCGGTTCGACCTGGATCCTTGACTAAATGGCACAGGGGGACCCATGGACCCACCCCCTGTGATGGTTCTGAACACAAAACAGCGGCAACGAGCTAAGGGAGAAAATTAATTTACTAGATATTATAGCACAGTGTGAGAGAATGCAATATAGCACAATACAATTGGAATTGTAGCCTAGCCTAGCCATGTTTGCCTAAAGATGAACTGTTGCTAGCTAAGCGCATATTGCTAATTCTCACATTTGCTCATTCTGCACTAGGCCATTATTCCTGGACCCCTGCTGTCCTGGGATAGAGGTAAGTTGGAAGAAAAAATGTAGGGGAGCATCACTTGCATTCCTCCTAATCCAAAAGAGGGACAGTTTGACCTCCTGTCAGAGGCCCCTTAAGTTGTTCTTTTGCTGAGGGCCTCTTGGCAGAACAGAATAGTCTATAATACAAAAGTTACCATTTTGGTACTTCTTGAGGATTTCATCTTATCTACTAAGTGTGCATAAATGTGGAATAAGAAGCCACTTTCTTCCCATGGGCTTTCCCCTCTCTCTCTGGTACGGCACAAATAAACGACTTTCCTTTTCCAGCTCGGGTACGAGCATTGTTTTGCAGAACACTAATACGGTCCGAAACACTCTGCAAGTTATACCAGTTCTGTCGTGCCCAATCCATACCTGATAAAGAGGGTCGAGCACCATGTTTTTCTAAAAGATCAAATAATACATCTTCACTTTTCATGGTGGCAATGCTGTCGCTCATTTTTTCAATACAATGAGAGACCTACACTAAGGGAGGAGGAGGTGCAGGTATTCAAAAGCTCAAGTGACTCCTTATCTCCCCAGGGAAACAGACACTTTTCAAATGCTAATGCTCAAAGCACTCTTCCCTTTCTCTGAGGGGAGCACACAAAAGCCCGTTAGTCCAAACCAGATAAGGAGTCTAATTTTAGAGCTGGAGATAGTGTAACACTGTTACTAGTTGATACTTGCTATTTCATTGCATTCCAGGATTGTGTACTAAGCAAAAGAACTGCCTCATAGAAGAGAATGACTTATGAATTAGAATGCAGTAGTGATCTTGTTCTTGGTGTTATTATTGCATATATATACCTGCCTTTGCATTGTTAGTTCTAGAAGATACTGTCTACAGGTATTGCTGACAATTTTCTTCCCCATCACTCTGTATCTCTCATTGTCTTTTTCATAGTTTCCATTGTGTGTTTCCCTTTTCTTGTTCTTCGTTTCTTTTTTCTTTCTTTCTTTTTTTTTTTTTAATTTTTGTTTGTCTATCTGTATTGCTGTTGCTTAAGTTTTTGTTTGTTTGTTTGTTTGTTTGTTTGTTGTTGGGGGTAGGGAGGACAGGGGGGCTTGGGAGGGCTGAGTTGGTTGTTTTAGCTTGGTTGTTCTGTTTGTGTGTCTGCTTCCAAGTGACTTCAGTATATGTCCATCTCAGAAATCTGTTTGTATTATGATCTTTAATGCAAATATGAAAAATATTTACTACAGACACCTTTTCACTGATATTCTGATACTTCACTCAACTAAGGAAACCTCATTATTCTTCAACAGTTCATCTACAAACTGATTAGTAGAGCAGAAGCCACTAGCAGTAACAAACAATTAAGAGGCCATGGCCACCTGATGGAAACCTCATGGTGTTTTGTTTTGGCCAAGGAAAACCAGTTGATTATTTTCAGAACTTGCATAAATAAACAAATAAATAAATAAAAATGATACAAATAAATAGTAATAATAAGTAAAGAAAAGTAAGAGAAGACCATTCAAGCTGCATGAAAATAAAATCAAGGATTCTCACTACCACTGTTGCTGTATTTGTTTATAAAGCCAAGATCATGGCCTCAATCTACTGTGTAAAATTGCATCACTTGACATGCTGTCTTCCTCTACAGAGGGATTAAAAACAGAAATGAAATCTTAGAATCCATTTGAAAATCAATTTTGCTTTATTTCCCTTAACTTCAATAATATAATGAAACCCAATCTTCAGATAAAAGGATGAGTAACATGAGCAAACGTGGATTAATAACTGGTATAACTAAGTGATATTATTCTATAGACTTCAAAGGTGTCTGCCTTCTGAATATCACCAGATTTTACAAAAGATCATTCAGATCAACGCTTTAAACGTATGCTATCAAAATAAGCTCAACCAGCTTACAAAAATGACTAGGCATTTTCACTTTCAATAGACACGATTTAAAATGATACCTTTAAAGTAGTGACCAAGCTCGGTGTGGCTTCCATCATTTCTAGCCTCGCTATATTAACTACATCTCAAGAATAAGGATTGCGCTCTTATGGAAAAATTAGGTAGTGAATGTCAGTCTTACTGAGAAGACTAACGGTCATCACTTTATCTAAAAATAGTAAAACATGGATCACACAAATATACGTTTTCTTGTCTGGAAAAAAGCAAGAATTTTCAGAAGGAGCATGAAATCACAAGCAGCATGGATGTTCAGATTTTGTATATTCACAGGCAAAAAAAGAATTCTCATAGAAAATATCCATAGAAAATATGTAATCCTTTATCGCCTTTGGAGAAACTGCATGCATGCAAGAGCAGTTGGTGAATCAGATGCTAGGGGAGTACTGCTTTGTCTTATCCACAAGTCCGTTCTTTCCACTTAAACACAACAACTTCTAAACAGAATTAGGTCATGTTGGAGGAAGATCAAAGAACTGGATTGAGTACCAAAAAACATTCAATGCTGCCAAACTCTTTTAAAACAGCTAAAAGGAAAATATTTGATTTTACTGTACATCAGAAATACTTGAAGGAAAGATATCTTGATACTCTAGGTCATCAAAAGCCCAAAAGGTAAAGCTAAGTTCCAGTGCTACTGATGATACAAAAAATGAAAAATTGTCTTTTGATGCAAATATAAATTACATTACATAAATTACCAAGAAAGATACTGAGCAGGCTCCCACCTAGCATCTGCACTGTAAGCTACACAGTAAAAAGCCAATCAACATCTTCATGCCACTGTCTGGTAAGAAGAATAACCTCCAAAACAACTTCATTGAAAATCTTTTAACTTTCACTAAGATAAACCTTTTATTAAACTGTTTTGAGAGAAAGTGTGTGTGCTCATCCACTAGAAAAAGTGGCTTTTTGCATAAGGGGCTTCTCAAATAAAGCTTATGTACAGTTCAATGAGTGCTTTGAAAATTTAGGCTGTTTAAAATGATTCTGATTTTGTAAGAATCAATTATTATAGAGTCTACACCTCCTGAACAATCGAACTAACATTGTACTCCTAATAAACATCAATGTAATTTGAATCAATACACGTGTTGTACGTTTACACAATCCCAACTCAGCTTTCTGAAACCTTCTTTTGACCTTTCAGATCACAAGAGTATTGCCCTGAGTGCAGGTGTCCAGTTGTGGAAAGGCCTGCCATAATGCTGATGTGTGGTATGAAACTGGGGTGCTAGACACAACTAGTTCCAGTCCACTGCTACTCACTCCTACTGCCCCACAGGACCCATTAGCCAATGAGCAGGCAGCTCAGAGGGAGTGGAGCTCAGAAGAAAGATCCCACAAAAGAGTGGGAACACCTTGTAAGAAGGTCATGGAGAAGGTGCTACGTGCCCCCAGCAACGCTCACCCTGCAGCTCCTGAAGAGCGTATGCTGGATCGGGGAGAGGTGTGAGGAGGAAGGGAAAGCGCAGAGGAGCTACTCTGCAACAGATGAAGGAGTCAGAAACGGAGGGGTGAGGAAGACCTGCTGAGCAGGGAATGGGAAGAATAAATGAAATTTATCTTCCCTAAGTGAAATATGTTTTACTTCTGAGGTAATATTCCCATGGGCTTTCCCCTCTCTCTCTGGCTTTCTGTGGAGGGGGAGTGAGAGAGAGGCTGAGTGAGTGTCTGGTGGCCATAAAATCAACACACCAAATGCACTGTGGCAAAAGCAATATAAAATCAATATACACTGATTAAGTTGACAAGGCACAGTCTCAGCACCTCGATTACTAGGAAGTCAGGTAGATCTTGGTGCATTATACAATAGATGTTCTTACTGATGGTGTCGATCGCCTAAGCAAATTATGCCTTTGAAGAGAAAGTTGTACAGCTGATTCAACGTGTATGTATGAGGTGTGCTTCAACAGTAACGTCTCCTATTTGATTATATTCGTCCACAATATCAGAGGCCGATGCTGGTGGTGTGACAATAGAGGATGTACCTTCTCAACAGTGTTCCACTACAGGTATATTACATACCTGTATATATACATACGTATATACAGGTGTGTTAGTGTTTAGTGTACTTAGCTAACATTTTGACAGTTACCTGCTTTTTTTTCCTTTCCCCCCCCCAAAACTATTGTTATGATTTTCCAGGATCAAAGAACATCTATCACAATTAATTTTCCATAGATCATTTCTTCTTTTTTTCATCATTTTGCGTTCCCTTACTTTCGGGCTCTGAACCTTGCTTCTACAATGCAAAGGGATTCCAGCCACCACATGCATACAGCCAAGACATTTTAGTGTGAACTAGATACTCAGGCATACACAACCTGTAACGCACATGCTACGTGTATCCCAACTCAACTTGCACCCCCTACAGCTGTATCTATCATGGCAGCAGCTCTACCCTGATGAGTGGCCAGGCCTAGCCCAGAGTCACAGCAAGGTTTGCAGAGCAGCACTGAAAAATAAAGCAACAGAACTGAGAAAAGCCTGTCACCGGAAGAAAATATTTTCAACAAAGTCACATGGCAAAAGAAGGTAATGACAGTGCTTTCTAACGGGAGATAAGCGCCATAGCAGGTAACCATACAAGGCCATATGACCATACCTAACAGGTAACCATACATAACCTACAAGAACCATAGCAGCAGGTAACAAAGAAAAATTAGCTCACCCCTTCCAGAAACTAGTAACAACTCAAAAGAAGAGCAAACTCAGAGAGATACTGCTCCCTCTGCTGCTAACACTTAAATAAAAGCACCTTTTCCAATCATTGCTTGCACCTGAGCTCCCTGGGAGAGCCTTGACCTCTCCACTAATGTTCAATCATTGGTTCAGGCTGTGAAGGGATGGAGTGCAGCAGAGTTGCCAGGTCACTGCCTGAACCAAAGAGTGAGTAGGTCAGGGCTCAACTCCTGCTGTTTTGGAAACATGAAGTACAACGTGCATCGCGATGCAGGTACAGTACCTATCAATGATGTGATTGACAGGTGATTGTTGCAAGGTGATTGTTGACAGTCTTCTTATGGTTCTGTTGGAACAGTACTTGATGTTCCTTCTGGAGGCTTCTCTTCTTCAGTTTGGGTTTGGGTTCCCTGGTTCCCAGAATTTCAGCACTCCACCACCTGGTGTCATGACATACCCTCGTAGACACTGAAGCACGCTGAAGTGTTGATGCTCCTACCAGTGGTCCTGTGGACTTCACAGCCTCAAGGGGAGTAGTACAGATGTTTAAAAGGTATGAGGAGTGGTGGGTCTGCCTTCAGTGGGAGGATACAGGCTGCGTTTTTGTCTTGAGTCAAACACCTCCACTTATGCTGGGGCATGTCCTGGCCTTTGGTACAACATCCTTTGTCCTGTATTTACCTTTGAAGGTCAATATTAATTATTCTGCCATACGTCCCCCATTTTGGAACTGCAAGCAGCTTTCGTGTCTTCTCTATGTGAGAAGTTAGTCCAGAACAAGGTTTTAACTCACCCTACAAATCCTGCCATGGGGCTGTTCTGCCAGTCGTACAAAGAAAATTGTCTTTCTGCTCTGCAGAGTACAATGAACTTTTCATCTTCTCACTTAACAGCTGTATCTTTTAAAGAATAAAAGTAAATATAAAATTAGCGAGGATTCAGTAACAGTAGGTCAGCTATAAATACTTGCAAATGGGAAACATACAGCGAGCATCTTTGGAATTATGACATTACAGCATTCTGATTTTAGGAAAGTTACAATTAAGCTCCGTTTCAATACAACCAACTCTATATTACAAACTCAACAAAAACGTACGGAGGAGCAGAAGTCCTGCTCAGTGCACTTAGTGCCTTTTACACGGTTATTCAGATACAGCATGGTCACAGCTCTGGCCCGGTTCGACCTGGATCCTTGACTAAATGGCACAGGGGGACCCATGGACCCACCCCCTGTGATGGTTCTGAACACAAAACAGCGGCAACGAGCTAAGGGAGAAAATTAATTTACTAGATATTATAGCACAGTGTGAGAGAATGCAATATAGCACAATACAATTGGAATTGTAGCCTAGCCTAGCCATGTTTGCCTAAAGATGAACTGTTGCTAGCTAAGCGCATATTGCTAATTCTCACATTTGCTCATTCTGCACTAGGCCATTATTCCTGGACCCCTGCTGTCCTGGGATAGAGGTAAGTTGGAAGAAAAAATGTAGGGGAGCATCACTTGCATTCCTCCTAATCCAAAAGAGGGACAGTTTGACCTCCTGTCAGAGGCCCCTTAAGTTGTTCTTTTGCTGAGGGCCTCTTGGCAGAACAGAATAGTCTATAATACAAAAGTTACCATTTTGGTACTTCTTGAGGATTTCATCTTATCTACTAAGTGTGCATAAATGTGGAATAAGAAGCCACTTTCTTCCCATGGGCTTTCCCCTCTCTCTCTGGTACGGCACAAATAAACGACTTTCCTTTTCCAGCTCGGGTACGAGCATTGTTTTGCAGAACACTAATACGGTCCGAAACACTCTGCAAGTTATACCAGTTCTGTCGTGCCCAATCCATACCTGATAAAGAGGGTCGAGCACCATGTTTTTCTAAAAGATCAAATAATACATCTTCACTTTTCATGGTGGCAATGCTGTCGCTCATTTTTTCAATACAATGAGAGACCTACACTAAGGGAGGAGGAGGTGCAGGTATTCAAAAGCTCAAGTGACTCCTTATCTCCCCAGGGAAACAGACACTTTTCAAATGCTAATGCTCAAAGCACTCTTCCCTTTCTCTGAGGGGAGCACACAAAAGCCCGTTAGTCCAAACCAGATAAGGAGTCTAATTTTAGAGCTGGAGATAGTGTAACACTGTTACTAGTTGATACTTGCTATTTCATTGCATTCCAGGATTGTGTACTAAGCAAAAGAACTGCCTCATAGAAGAGAATGACTTATGAATTAGAATGCAGTAGTGATCTTGTTCTTGGTGTTATTATTGCATATATATACCTGCCTTTGCATTGTTAGTTCTAGAAGATACTGTCTACAGGTATTGCTGACAATTTTCTTCCCCATCACTCTGTATCTCTCATTGTCTTTTTCATAGTTTCCATTGTGTGTTTCCCTTTTCTTGTTCTTCGTTTCTTTTTTCTTTCTTTCTTTCTTTTTTTTTTTTTAATTTTTGTTTGTCTATCTGTATTGCTGTTGCTTAAGTTTTTGTTTGTTTGTTTGTTTGTTTGTTTGTTGTTGGGGGTAGGGAGGACAGGGGGGCTTGGGAGGGCTGAGTTGGTTGTTTTAGCTTGGTTGTTCTGTTTGTGCGTCTGCTTCCAAGTGACTTCAGTATATGTCCATCTCAGAAATCTGTTTGTATTATGATCTTTAATGCAAATATGAAAAATATTTACTACAGACACCTTTTCACTGATATTCTGATACTTCACTCAACTAAGGAAACCTCATTATTCTTCAACAGTTCATCTACAAACTGATTAGTAGAGCAGAAGCCACTAGCAGTAACAAACAATTAAGAGGCCATGGCCACCTGATGGAAACCTCATGGTGTTTTGTTTTGGCCAAGGAAAACCAGTTGATTATTTTCAGAACTTGCATAAATAAACAAATAAATAAATAAAAATGATACAAATAAATAGTAATAATAAGTAAAGAAAAGTAAGAGAAGACCATTCAAGCTGCATGAAAATAAAATCAAGGATTCTCACTACCACTGTTGCTGTATTTGTTTATAAAGCCAAGATCATGGCCTCAATCTACTGTGTAAAATTGCATCACTTGACATGCTGTCTTCCTCTACAGAGGGATTAAAAACAGAAATGAAATCTTAGAATCCATTTGAAAATCAATTTTGCTTTATTTCCCTTAACTTCAATAATATAATGAAACCCAATCTTCAGATAAAAGGATGAGTAACATGAGCAAACGTGGATTAATAACTGGTATAACTAAGTGATATTATTCTATAGACTTCAAAGGTGTCTGCCTTCTGAATATCACCAGATTTTACAAAAGATCATTCAGATCAACGCTTTAAACGTATGCTATCAAAATAAGCTCAACCAGCTTACAAAAATGACTAGGCATTTTCACTTTCAATAGACACGATTTAAAATGATACCTTTAAAGTAGTGACCAAGCTCGGTGTGGCTTCCATCATTTCTAGCCTCGCTATATTAACTACATCTCAAGAATAAGGATTGCGCTCTTATGGAAAAATTAGGTAGTGAATGTCAGTCTTACTGAGAAGACTAACGGTCATCACTTTATCTAAAAATAGTAAAACATGGATCACACAAATATACGTTTTCTTGTCTGGAAAAAAGCAAGAATTTTCAGAAGGAGCATGAAATCACAAGCAGCATGGATGTTCAGATTTTGTATATTCACAGGCAAAAAAAGAATTCTCATAGAAAATATCCATAGAAAATATGTAATCCTTTATCGCCTTTGGAGAAACTGCATGCATGCAAGAGCAGTTGGTGAATCAGATGCTAGGGGAGTACTGCTTTGTCTTATCCACAAGTCCGTTCTTTCCACTTAAACACAACAACTTCTAAACAGAATTAGGTCATGTTGGAGGAAGATCAAAGAACTGGATTGAGTACCAAAAAACATTCAATGCTGCCAAACTCTTTTAAAACAGCTAAAAGGAAAATATTTGATTTTACTGTACATCAGAAATACTTGAAGGAAAGATATCTTGATACTCTAGGTCATCAAAAGCCCAAAAGGTAAAGCTAAGTTCCAGTGCTACTGATGATACAAAAAATGAAAAATTGTCTTTTGATGCAAATATAAATTACATTACATAAATTACCAAGAAAGATACTGAGCAGGCTCCCACCTAGCATCTGCACTGTAAGCTACACAGTAAAAAGCCAATCAACATCTTCATGCCACTGTCTGGTAAGAAGAATAACCTCCAAAACAACTTCATTGAAAATCTTTTAACTTTCACTAAGATAAACCTTTTATTAAACTGTTTTGAGAGAAAGTGTGTGTGCTCATCCACTAGAAAAAGTGGCTTTTTGCATAAGGGGCTTCTCAAATAAAGCTTATGTACAGTTCAATGAGTGCTTTGAAAATTTAGGCTGTTTAAAATGATTCTGATTTTGTAAGAATCAATTATTATAGAGTCTACACCTCCTGAACAATCGAACTAACATTGTACTCCTAATAAACATCAATGTAATTTGAATCAATACACGTGTTGTACGTTTACACAATCCCAACTCAGCTTTCTGAAACCTTCTTTTGACCTTTCAGATCACAAGAGTATTGCCCTGAGTGCAGGTGTCCAGTTGTGGAAAGGCCTGCCATAATGCTGATGTGTGGTATGAAACTGGGGTGCTAGACACAACTAGTTCCAGTCCACTGCTACTCACTCCTACTGCCCCACAGGACCCATTAGCCAATGAGCAGGCAGCTCAGAGGGAGTGGAGCTCAGAAGAAAGATCCCACAAAAGAGTGGGAACACCTTGTAAGAAGGTCATGGAGAAGGTGCTACGTGCCCCCAGCAACGCTCACCCTGCAGCTCCTGAAGAGCGTATGCTGGATCGGGGAGAGGTGTGAGGAGGAAGGGAAAGCGCAGAGGAGCTACTCTGCAACAGATGAAGGAGTCAGAAACAGAGGGGTGAGGAAGACCTGCTGAGCAGGGAATGGGAAGAATAAATGAAATTTATCTTCCCTAAGTGAAATATGTTTTACTTCTGAGGTAATATTCCCATGGGCTTTCCCCTCTCTCTCTGGCTTTCTGTGGAGGGGGAGTGAGAGAGAGGCTGAGTGAGTGTCTGGTGGCCATAAAATCAACACACCAAATGCACTGTGGCAAAAGCAATATAAAATCAATATACACTGATTAAGTTGACAAGGCACAGTCTCAGCACCTCGATTACTAGGAAGTCAGGTAGATCTTGGTGCATTATACAATAGATGTTCTTACTGATGGTGTCGATCGCCTAAGCAAATTATGCCTTTGAAGAGAAAGTTGTACAGCTGATTCAATGTGTATGTATGAGGTGTGCTTCAACAGTAACGTCTCCTATTTGATTATATTCGTCCACAATATCAGAGGCCGATGCTGGTGGTGTGACAATAGAGGATGTACCTTCTCAACAGTGTTCCACTACAGGTATATTACATACCTGTATATATACATACGTATATACAGGTGTGTTAGTGTTTAGTGTACTTAGCTAACATTTTGACAGTTACCTGCTTTTTTTTCCTTTCCCCCCCCCAAAACTATTGTTATGATTTTCCAGGATCAAAGAACATCTATCACAATTAATTTTCCATAGATCATTTCTTCTTTTTTTCATCATTTTGCGTTCCCTTACTTTCGGGCTCTGAACCTTGCTTCTACAATGCAAAGGGATTCCAGCCACCACATGCATACAGCCAAGACATTTTAGTGTGAACTAGATACTCAGGCATACACAACCTGTAACGCACATGCTACGTGTATCCCAACTCAACTTGCACCCCCTACAGCTGTATCTATCATGGCAGCAGCTCTACCCTGATGAGTGGCCAGGCCTAGCCCAGAGTCACAGCAAGGTTTGCAGAGCAGCACTGAAAAATAAAGCAACAGAACTGAGAAAAGCCTGTCACCGGAAGAAAATATTTTCAACAAAGTCACATGGCAAAAGAAGGTAATGACAGTGCTTTCTAACGGGAGATAAGCGCCATAGCAGGTAACCATACAAGGCCATATGACCATACCTAACAGGTAACCATACATAACCTACAAGAACCATAGCAGCAGGTAACAAAGAAAAATTAGCTCACCCCTTCCAGAAACTAGTAACAACTCAAAAGAAGAGCAAACTCAGAGAGATACTGCTCCCTCTGCTGCTAACACTTAAATAAAAGCACCTTTTCCAATCATTGCTTGCACCTGAGCTCCCTGGGAGAGCCTTGACCTCTCCACTAATGTTCAATCATTGGTTCAGGCTGTGAAGGGATGGAGTGCAGCAGAGTTGCCAGGTCACTGCCTGAACCAAAGAGTGAGTAGGTCAGGGCTCAACTCCTGCTGTTTTGGAAACATGAAGTACAACGTGCATCGCGATGCAGGTACAGTACCTATCAATGATGTGATTGACAGGTGATTGTTGCAAGGTGATTGTTGACAGTCTTCTTATGGTTCTGTTGGAACAGTACTTGATGTTCCTTCTGGAGGCTTCTCTTCTTCAGTTTGGGTTTGGGTTCCCTGGTTCCCAGAATTTCAGCACTCCACCACCTGGTGTCATGACATACCCTCGTAGACACTGAAGCACGCTGAAGTGTTGATGCTCCTACCAGTGGTCCTGTGGACTTCACAGCCTCAAGGGGAGTAGTACAGATGTTTAAAAGGTATGAGGAGTGGTGGGTCTGCCTTCAGTGGGAGGATACAGGCTGCGTTTTTGTCTTGAGTCAAACACCTCCACTTATGCTGGGGCATGTCCTGGCCTTTGGTACAACATCCTTTGTCCTGTATTTACCTTTGAAGGTCAATATTAATTATTCTGCCATACGTCCCCCATTTTGGAACTGCAAGCAGCTTTCGTGTCTTCTCTATGTGAGAAGTTAGTCCAGAACAAGGTTTTAACTCACCCTACAAATCCTGCCATGGGGCTGTTCTGCCAGTCGTACAAAGAAAATTGTCTTTCTGCTCTGCAGAGTACAATGAACTTTTCATCTTCTCACTTAACAGCTGTATCTTTTAAAGAATAAAAGTAAATATAAAATTAGCGAGGATTCAGTAACAGTAGGTCAGCTATAAATACTTGCAAATGGGAAACATACAGCGAGCATCTTTGGAATTATGACATTACAGCATTCTGATTTTAGGAAAGTTACAATTAAGCTCCGTTTCAATACAACCAACTCTATATTACAAACTCAACAAAAACGTACGGAGGAGCAGAAGTCCTGCTCAGTGCACTTAGTGCCTTTTACACGGTTATTCAGATACAGCATGGTCACAGCTCTGGCCCGGTTCGACCTGGATCCTTGACTAAATGGCACAGGGGGACCCATGGACCCACCCCCTGTGATGGTTCTGAACACAAAACAGCGGCAACGAGCTAAGGGAGAAAATTAATTTACTAGATATTATAGCACAGTGTGAGAGAATGCAATATAGCACAATACAATTGGAATTGTAGCCTAGCCTAGCCATGTTTGCCTAAAGATGAACTGTTGCTAGCTAAGCGCATATTGCTAATTCTCACATTTGCTCATTCTGCACTAGGCCATTATTCCTGGACCCCTGCTGTCCTGGGATAGAGGTAAGTTGGAAGAAAAAATGTAGGGGAGCATCACTTGCATTCCTCCTAATCCAAAAGAGGGACAGTTTGACCTCCTGTCAGAGGCCCCTTAAGTTGTTCTTTTGCTGAGGGCCTCTTGGCAGAACAGAATAGTCTATAATACAAAAGTTACCATTTTGGTACTTCTTGAGGATTTCATCTTATCTACTAAGTGTGCATAAATGTGGAATAAGAAGCCACTTTCTTCCCATGGGCTTTCCCCTCTCTCTCTGGTACGGCACAAATAAACGACTTTCCTTTTCCAGCTCGGGTACGAGCATTGTTTTGCAGAACACTAATACGGTCCGAAACACTCTGCAAGTTATACCAGTTCTGTCGTGCCCAATCCATACCTGATAAAGAGGGTCGAGCACCATGTTTTTCTAAAAGATCAAATAATACATCTTCACTTTTCATGGTGGCAATGCTGTCGCTCATTTTTTCAATACAATGAGAGACCTACACTAAGGGAGGAGGAGGTGCAGGTATTCAAAAGCTCAAGTGACTCCTTATCTCCCCAGGGAAACAGACACTTTTCAAATGCTAATGCTCAAAGCACTCTTCCCTTTCTCTGAGGGGAGCACACAAAAGCCCGTTAGTCCAAACCAGATAAGGAGTCTAATTTTAGAGCTGGAGATAGTGTAACACTGTTACTAGTTGATACTTGCTATTTCATTGCATTCCAGGATTGTGTACTAAGCAAAAGAACTGCCTCATAGAAGAGAATGACTTATGAATTAGAATGCAGTAGTGATCTTGTTCTTGGTGTTATTATTGCATATATATACCTGCCTTTGCATTGTTAGTTCTAGAAGATACTGTCTACAGGTATTGCTGACAATTTTCTTCCCCATCACTCTGTATCTCTCATTGTCTTTTTCATAGTTTCCATTGTGTGTTTCCCTTTTCTTGTTCTTCGTTTCTTTTTTCTTTCTTTCTTTCTTTTTTTTTTTTTAATTTTTGTTTGTCTATCTGTATTGCTGTTGCTTAAGTTTTTGTTTGTTTGTTTGTTTGTTTGTTTGTTGTTGGGGGTAGGGAGGACAGGGGGGCTTGGGAGGGCTGAGTTGGTTGTTTTAGCTTGGTTGTTCTGTTTGTGCGTCTGCTTCCAAGTGACTTCAATATATGTCCATCTCAGAAATCTGTTTGTATTATGATCTTTAATGCAAATATGAAAAATATTTACTACAGACACCTTTTCACTGATATTCTGATACTTCACTCAACTAAGGAAACCTCATTATTCTTCAACAGTTCATCTACAAACTGATTAGTAGAGCAGAAGCCACTAGCAGTAACAAACAATTAAGAGGCCATGGCCACCTGATGGAAACCTCATGGTGTTTTGTTTTGGCCAAGGAAAACCAGTTGATTATTTTCAGAACTTGCATAAATAAACAAATAAATAAATAAAAATGATACAAATAAATAGTAATAATAAGTAAAGAAAAGTAAGAGAAGACCATTCAAGCTGCATGAAAATAAAATCAAGGATTCTCACTACCACTGTTGCTGTATTTGTTTATAAAGCCAAGATCATGGCCTCAATCTACTGTGTAAAATTGCATCACTTGACATGCTGTCTTCCTCTACAGAGGGATTAAAAACAGAAATGAAATCTTAGAATCCATTTGAAAATCAATTTTGCTTTATTTCCCTTAACTTCAATAATATAATGAAACCCAATCTTCAGATAAAAGGATGAGTAACATGAGCAAACGTGGATTAATAACTGGTATAACTAAGTGATATTATTCTATAGACTTCAAAGGTGTCTGCCTTCTGAATATCACCAGATTTTACAAAAGATCATTCAGATCAACGCTTTAAACGTATGCTATCAAAATAAGCTCAACCAGCTTACAAAAATGACTAGGCATTTTCACTTTCAATAGACACGATTTAAAATGATACCTTTAAAGTAGTGACCAAGCTCGGTGTGGCTTCCATCATTTCTAGCCTCGCTATATTAACTACATCTCAAGAATAAGGATTGCGCTCTTATGGAAAAATTAGGTAGTGAATGTCAGTCTTACTGAGAAGACTAACGGTCATCACTTTATCTAAAAATAGTAAAACATGGATCACACAAATATACGTTTTCTTGTCTGGAAAAAAGCAAGAATTTTCAGAAGGAGCATGAAATCACAAGCAGCATGGATGTTCAGATTTTGTATATTCACAGGCAAAAAAAGAATTCTCATAGAAAATATCCATAGAAAATATGTAATCCTTTATCGCCTTTGGAGAAACTGCATGCATGCAAGAGCAGTTGGTGAATCAGATGCTAGGGGAGTACTGCTTTGTCTTATCCACAAGTCCGTTCTTTCCACTTAAACACAACAACTTCTAAACAGAATTAGGTCATGTTGGAGGAAGATCAAAGAACTGGATTGAGTACCAAAAAACATTCAATGCTGCCAAACTCTTTTAAAACAGCTAAAAGGAAAATATTTGATTTTACTGTACATCAGAAATACTTGAAGGAAAGATATCTTGATACTCTAGGTCATCAAAAGCCCAAAAGGTAAAGCTAAGTTCCAGTGCTACTGATGATACAAAAAATGAAAAATTGTCTTTTGATGCAAATATAAATTACATTACATAAATTACCAAGAAAGATACTGAGCAGGCTCCCACCTAGCATCTGCACTGTAAGCTACACAGTAAAAAGCCAATCAACATCTTCATGCCACTGTCTGGTAAGAAGAATAACCTCCAAAACAACTTCATTGAAAATCTTTTAACTTTCACTAAGATAAACCTTTTATTAAACTGTTTTGAGAGAAAGTGTGTGTGCTCATCCACTAGAAAAAGTGGCTTTTTGCATAAGGGGCTTCTCAAATAAAGCTTATGTACAGTTCAATGAGTGCTTTGAAAATTTAGGCTGTTTAAAATGATTCTGATTTTGTAAGAATCAATTATTATAGAGTCTACACCTCCTGAACAATCGAACTAACATTGTACTCCTAATAAACATCAATGTAATTTGAATCAATACACGTGTTGTACGTTTACACAATCCCAACTCAGCTTTCTGAAACCTTCTTTTGACCTTTCAGATCACAAGAGTATTGCCCTGAGTGCAGGTGTCCAGTTGTGGAAAGGCCTGCCATAATGCTGATGTGTGGTATGAAACTGGGGTGCTAGACACAACTAGTTCCAGTCCACTGCTACTCACTCCTACTGCCCCACAGGACCCATTAGCCAATGAGCAGGCAGCTCAGAGGGAGTGGAGCTCAGAAGAAAGATCCCACAAAAGAGTGGGAACACCTTGTAAGAAGGTCATGGAGAAGGTGCTACGTGCCCCCAGCAACGCTCACCCTGCAGCTCCTGAAGAGCGTATGCTGGATCGGGGAGAGGTGTGAGGAGGAAGGGAAAGCGCAGAGGAGCTACTCTGCAACAGATGAAGGAGTCAGAAACAGAGGGGTGAGGAAGACCTGCTGAGCAGGGAATGGGAAGAATAAATGAAATTTATCTTCCCTAAGTGAAATATGTTTTACTTCTGAGGTAATATTCCCATGGGCTTTCCCCTCTCTCTCTGGCTTTCTGTGGAGGGGGAGTGAGAGAGAGGCTGAGTGAGTGTCTGGTGGCCATAAAATCAACACACCAAATGCACTGTGGCAAAAGCAATATAAAATCAATATACACTGATTAAGTTGACAAGGCACAGTCTCAGCACCTCGATTACTAGGAAGTCAGGTAGATCTTGGTGCATTATACAATAGATGTTCTTACTGATGGTGTCGATCGCCTAAGCAAATTATGCCTTTGAAGAGAAAGTTGTACAGCTGATTCAATGTGTATGTATGAGGTGTGCTTCAACAGTAACGTCTCCTATTTGATTATATTCGTCCACAATATCAGAGGCCGATGCTGGTGGTGTGACAATAGAGGATGTACCTTCTCAACAGTGTTCCACTACAGGTATATTACATACCTGTATATATACATACGTATATACAGGTGTGTTAGTGTTTAGTGTACTTAGCTAACATTTTGACAGTTACCTGCTTTTTTTTCCTTTCCCCCCCCCAAAACTATTGTTATGATTTTCCAGGATCAAAGAACATCTATCACAATTAATTTTCCATAGATCATTTCTTCTTTTTTTCATCATTTTGCGTTCCCTTACTTTCGGGCTCTGAACCTTGCTTCTACAATGCAAAGGGATTCCAGCCACCACATGCATACAGCCAAGACATTTTAGTGTGAACTAGATACTCAGGCATACACAACCTGTAACGCACATGCTACGTGTATCCCAACTCAACTTGCACCCCCTACAGCTGTATCTATCATGGCAGCAGCTCTACCCTGATGAGTGGCCAGGCCTAGCCCAGAGTCACAGCAAGGTTTGCAGAGCAGCACTGAAAAATAAAGCAACAGAACTGAGAAAAGCCTGTCACCGGAAGAAAATATTTTCAACAAAGTCACATGGCAAAAGAAGGTAATGACAGTGCTTTCTAACGGGAGATAAGCGCCATAGCAGGTAACCATACAAGGCCATATGACCATACCTAACAGGTAACCATACATAACCTACAAGAACCATAGCAGCAGGTAACAAAGAAAAATTAGCTCACCCCTTCCAGAAACTAGTAACAACTCAAAAGAAGAGCAAACTCAGAGAGATACTGCTCCCTCTGCTGCTAACACTTAAATAAAAGCACCTTTTCCAATCATTGCTTGCACCTGAGCTCCCTGGGAGAGCCTTGACCTCTCCACTAATGTTCAATCATTGGTTCAGGCTGTGAAGGGATGGAGTGCAGCAGAGTTGCCAGGTCACTGCCTGAACCAAAGAGTGAGTAGGTCAGGGCTCAACTCCTGCTGTTTTGGAAACATGAAGTACAACGTGCATCGCGATGCAGGTACAGTACCTATCAATGATGTGATTGACAGGTGATTGTTGCAAGGTGATTGTTGACAGTCTTCTTATGGTTCTGTTGGAACAGTACTTGATGTTCCTTCTGGAGGCTTCTCTTCTTCAGTTTGGGTTTGGGTTCCCTGGTTCCCAGAATTTCAGCACTCCACCACCTGGTGTCATGACATACCCTCGTAGACACTGAAGCACGCTGAAGTGTTGATGCTCCTACCAGTGGTCCTGTGGACTTCACAGCCTCAAGGGGAGTAGTACAGATGTTTAAAAGGTATGAGGAGTGGTGGGTCTGCCTTCAGTGGGAGGATACAGGCTGCGTTTTTGTCTTGAGTCAAACACCTCCACTTATGCTGGGGCATGTCCTGGCCTTTGGTACAACATCCTTTGTCCTGTATTTACCTTTGAAGGTCAATATTAATTATTCTGCCATACGTCCCCCATTTTGGAACTGCAAGCAGCTTTCGTGTCTTCTCTATGTGAGAAGTTAGTCCAGAACAAGGTTTTAACTCACCCTACAAATCCTGCCATGGGGCTGTTCTGCCAGTCGTACAAAGAAAATTGTCTTTCTGCTCTGCAGAGTACAATGAACTTTTCATCTTCTCACTTAACAGCTGTATCTTTTAAAGAATAAAAGTAAATATAAAATTAGCGAGGATTCAGTAACAGTAGGTCAGCTATAAATACTTGCAAATGGGAAACATACAGCGAGCATCTTTGGAATTATGACATTACAGCATTCTGATTTTAGGAAAGTTACAATTAAGCTCCGTTTCAATACAACCAACTCTATATTACAAACTCAACAAAAACGTACGGAGGAGCAGAAGTCCTGCTCAGTGCACTTAGTGCCTTTTACACGGTTATTCAGATACAGCATGGTCACAGCTCTGGCCCGGTTCGACCTGGATCCTTGACTAAATGGCACAGGGGGACCCATGGACCCACCCCCTGTGATGGTTCTGAACACAAAACAGCGGCAACGAGCTAAGGGAGAAAATTAATTTACTAGATATTATAGCACAGTGTGAGAGAATGCAATATAGCACAATACAATTGGAATTGTAGCCTAGCCTAGCCATGTTTGCCTAAAGATGAACTGTTGCTAGCTAAGCGCATATTGCTAATTCTCACATTTGCTCATTCTGCACTAGGCCATTATTCCTGGACCCCTGCTGTCCTGGGATAGAGGTAAGTTGGAAGAAAAAATGTAGGGGAGCATCACTTGCATTCCTCCTAATCCAAAAGAGGGACAGTTTGACCTCCTGTCAGAGGCCCCTTAAGTTGTTCTTTTGCTGAGGGCCTCTTGGCAGAACAGAATAGTCTATAATACAAAAGTTACCATTTTGGTACTTCTTGAGGATTTCATCTTATCTACTAAGTGTGCATAAATGTGGAATAAGAAGCCACTTTCTTCCCATGGGCTTTCCCCTCTCTCTCTGGCTTTCTGTGGAGGGGGAGTGAGAGAGAGGCTGAGTGAGTGTCTGGTGGCCATAAAATCAACACACCAAATGCACTGTGGCAAAAGCAATATAAAATCAATATACACTGATTAAGTTGACAAGGTACAGTCTCAGCACCTTGATTACTAGGAAGTCAGGTAAATCTTGGTGCATTATACAATAGATGTTCTTACTGATGGTGTCGATTGCCTAAGCAAATTAGGCCTTTGAAGAGAAAGTTGTACAGCTGATTCAATGTGTATGTATGAGGTGTGCTTCAACAGTAACATCTCCTATTTGATTATATTCGTCCACAATATCAGAGGCCGATGCTGGTGGTGTGACAACAGATGATATACTTGTAGTGGAACACTGTTGAGAAGGTACATAACATACCTGTATATATGCATACGTATATACAAGTGTATTAGTGTTTAGTGTACTTAGCTAACATTTTGACAGTTACCTGCTTTTTTTTCCTTCCCCCCCCCCCAAAACTATTGTTATGATTTTCCAGGATCAAAGAACATCTATCACAATTAATTTTCCATAGATCATTTCTTCTTTTTTTCATCATTTTGCGTTCCCTTACTTTCGGGCTCTGAACTTTGCTTCTACAATGCAAAGGGATTCCAGCCACCACATGCATACAGCCAAGACATTTTAGTGTGAACTAGATACTCAGGCATACACAACCTGTAACGCACATGCTACGTGTATCCCAACTCAACTTGCACCCCCTACAGCTGTATCTATCATGGCAGCAGCTCTACCTTGATGAGTGGCCAGGCCTAGCCCAGAGTCACAGCAAGGTTTGCAGAGCAGCACTGAAAAATAAAGCAACAGAACTGAGAAAAGCCTGTCACCGGAAGAAAATTTTTGGTCTTGCTTTGGAGCAAATTCTTTGGTCTTGCTACTCTGCTATCACTGTCGTGCTTTTCATTGTGTTACAACCAGTAATTTAAGTGACTTGCTAAAACGTACAGGGCAAGGACAGTATTTAAGTGAGCCAGGAGATATTTTGCCTTGTATTTAATCTTTTTCTTCTTACAAAGTAGCCCTGCGTGAGGAAGTTTGTGTGAGGAACATTTGTTTTGTGGAAGCTGATTCAGGAGAACTCAATTTTTAATATTCCAAAGGGAAATCTCTCTGGAGTTACGACTACAAGCAGGCAAGCAACAACTGAATCTAATGTAGAAGTTTAGGACCATATGAAAAGACAGCTACATTAGCGAACTGGACTGCCTGCATGAGTATACTCCCTGGGATTCAACAAAATCTAAATTTTCACTTTATTTCTTTGATTACCATTCACTCACTACTTCAAAATCTCAATTTTAATTCTATACCAATTTTCATTTTTCATTGCCTTTTTCAAAATGTTTAGTACTGTATGTACTTTATACTATATATACTTATAATGGTTTAATCCCTCTGTAACAGATACATTTTGGTTAGAATTCACAATGTTTTTTGAAGATCTGTGCAGGTCATTCGACAAATTCAAGGGAAACTTACAGCACTTTACTTGTTATTGGAACAGATGGATGTGTTTCGCCCATTCATCTTCTTCCATGTCCTTCTAAATTATTTGTCAATTTATCAGACAAACAAGATGGTGAGACTAATTTTTTATGTCATTTAAAGATGATGTTTATGCAATATAATATATTTTGCATCTATTATCTGAACGTCTGTATTTATCAGTAATATCAGTGTGGCTCATAATTTGAGGAAATTGATCAGTCTCATCCATCCCTTGGCCAGGCTGGGCTGCTCCAGGAGGCAGATGATGTGGCAGGGTGAGCAGGCGGAAGTGTGAGCAAAACTGTTTTAGAGGCAGAATGTTCTTGTTTCACAGTATTGCAGATATGCAATCCTGCATTCAAGATGGAAGAAAGGGGCCTAGAATTTCAAAGAGATATGATGCAAAGTGGACAATGAGGGTCATTGCAAAAATTGTCCTTCTTTAGGGAACAAAACTTGCCTCCTGTTGAGTTCAATGACAGTCCTGCTATTGATTTGTGCCTGCCCTATCTATTCATTTTTCTGCTCCCCTGATTTTTTTTTTTTTTTTTTTTCCACTTTTGCTCAGATTAATGACTTGCTTCCTTCCTTAACTTTATCCTCTCTTCCCGAAAAGTGTTGTCAGCAGGTCAAGGTAGATGATCCTGCCCCTCTGCTCTGCATTGGTAAAGTCCGTATGGAAAAAATTGCACCCACCAACATTCACCGACACTTGCTGGATGGAGTCCAGACAATGGACATGAGCTCAGGGAGCTGGTAGATGTTGGACTTCAGCAGTGGTGACAACAGCAGTAGTTTACCTCTGCTGGTGCAGATTTTTACAAATGCAGCATGCAGGCTCATGTTCATTGCTAAATCACATCAAAAATGCATAGCTAGTGGTGGTGTCTATGTTAAAAAATAGTATTTTGAAGCTGAGAGTTTTCTCTCTCAAGTAATGTGATGGTTGTATGGGAACTGTTGATCACAGCCTGGACCTCTTATTGACCACCTGAGGCAAGCAATAAGTCAGCCATGGGAGCACAGGTGAAAGCAATTTGCCAGTGCTACCAGGAAGGGGTGGAGATCCCATTTAAGGGCTGACTCCCACTGAGGAGGGATCTCTTTCTGGAGGTTGCTCTCTGGGGTGTTTACTGTGAGCCTGTGAGTCCAGTTAGCATTTCCTTTTTTTTTTTTTTTCCTTTTTTTTTTTTTTCTTTTTAAATGTATATATCTTTTCATCATGGTTATCTTATGAAGCCTAACCTTTGTGCATCTGTTGATTGTAGAAGCCCCTAGCCTACAATATTACCATAGTAGTAAGAATGTTACAGTTTTCTGAGAAAGTAATAAAAAGGAGTAAAGAAATTTCTCTTGTTTTGAGAAATATTGCTTTCTCCAGCCTTTTTGAAGAAAGGTTAGACTAGAGAAGCTGCAATTACGTGGTAAAGTCATTCTTAATGCTTCTTATCTGCAACATCCTTTTTTTTTTTTTTAACTTCTTTTTATAATGAATACATGGCAGAATACCTTACCCATGAGCAGGTAACTTTTCTTAAAAGCATAACTTTTGACGCTCTTGACAGCAATACCTGAAATGCAGTTTGTGAGTCTTGGAAAAGGAAGGCAGACAGAAAAAAGACACCACGTAGTCTGGATTTGATGAACATTAGTCTGTTGCTCTCAGTTTGTTGCAGAACTGAACTTCTACAATGGCATACAGTGCAGATCACACAAAGGCTTTGGCAGAAGTTTTTCGTTATTAAAGACTGGGACAAATTTTCTGCCTTTAAAATAATGTTCAGATCCAAGTGTATGAGAGATTTTGGCCACATGAACAGGCATGACCACTGTGGTGGAAATGCTAAGTCAGGGCTTGAAACAGTGATTGAGCACCTAGTAGTAAGGCAGGGCCAAGCCAGGGGAGCTCAAGTGTATGCAGTGCACATGAATGACCAGTATGGGTATTGACAGGATCTTCCTCTTCCCAGACCTCATTTAAGTGTTGGCAGTGGAGGTGAGGGTATCTCATCTGGAGATCCCTGCATAGCTGAGGCCTTCCAAGGATAAGCAGGTTTTTGTTCCTTCTTTCTGTCTCCATGACTGCTCTGTTTAGCAAGTTTTCATTCACTGCAGCCTGGGGTCTTGCTACTCTGCTTCTTATCTGCAACATCCTTTTTTTTTTTTTAACTTCTTTTTATAATGAATACATGGCAGAATACGTTACCCATGAGCGGATAACTTTTCTTAAAAGCATAACTTTTGACGCTCTTGACAGCAATACCTGAAATGCAGTTTGTGAGTCTTGGAAAAGGAAGGCAGACAGAAAAAAGACACCACGTAGTCTGGATTTGATGAACATTAGTCTGTTGCTCTCAGTTTGTTGCAGAACTGAACTTCTACAATGGCATACAGTGCAGATCACACAAAGGCTTTGGCAGAAGTTTTTCGTTATTAATGACCGGGATAATTTTTCTGCCTTTAAAATAATGTTCAGATCCAAGTGTATGAGAGATTTTGGCCACATGAACAGGCATGACCACTGTGGTGGAAATGCTAAGTCAGGGCTTGAAACAGTGATTGAGCACCTAGTAGTAAGGCAGGGCCAAGCTTTAAATGACATAAAAAATTAGTCTCACCATCTTGTTTGTCTGATAAATTGACAAATAATTTAGAAGGACATGGAAGAAGATGAATGGGCGAAACACATCCATCTGTTCCAATAACAAGTAAAGTGCTGTAAGTTTCCCTTGAATTTGTCGAATGACCTGCACAGATCTTCAAAAAACATTGTGAATTCTAACCAAAATGTATCTGTTACAGAGGGATTAAACCATTATAAGTATATATAGTATAAAGTACATACAGTACTAAACATTTTGAAAAAGGCAATGAAAAATGAAAATTGGTATAGAATTAAAATTGAGATTTTGAAGTAGTGAGTGAATGGTAATCAAAGAAATAAAGTGAAAATTTAGATTTTGTTGAATCCCAGGGAGTATACTCATGCAGGCAGTCCAGTTCGCTAATGTAGCTGTCTTTTCATATGGTCCTAAACTTCTACATTAGATTCAGTTGTTGCTTGCCTGCTTGTAGTGTGGCTTCCATCATTTCTAGCCTCGCTATATTAACTACATCTCAAGAATAAGGATTGCGCTCTTATGGAAAAATTAGGTAGTGAATGTCAGTCTTACTGAGAAGACTAACGGTCATCACTTTATCTAAAAATAGTAAAACATGGATCACACAAATATACGTTTTCTTGTCTGGAAAAAAGCAAGAATTTTCAGAAGGAGCATGAAATCACAAGCAGCATGGATGTTCAGATTTTGTATATTCACAGGCAAAAAAAGAATTCTCATAGAAAATATCCATAGAAAATATGTAATCCTTTATCGCCTTTGGAGAAACTGCATGCATGCAAGAGCAGTTGGTGAATCAGATGCTAGGGGAGTACTGCTTTGTCTTATCCACAAGTCCGTTCTTTCCACTTAAACACAACAACTTCTAAACAGAATTAGGTCATGTTGGAGGAAGATCAAAGAACTGGATTGAGTACCAAAAAACATTCAATGCTGCCAAACTCTTTTAAAACAGCTAAAAGGAAAATATTTGATTTTACTGTACATCAGAAATACTTGAAGGAAAGATATCTTGATACTCTAGGTCATCAAAAGCCCAAAAGGTAAAGCTAAGTTCCAGTGCTACTGATGATACAAAAAATGAAAAATTGTCTTTTGATGCAAATATAAATTACATTACATAAATTACCAAGAAAGATACTGAGCAGGCTCCCACCTAGCATCTGCACTGTAAGCTACACAGTAAAAAGCCAATCAACATCTTCATGCCACTGTCTGGTAAGAAGAATAACCTCCAAAACAACTTCATTGAAAATCTTTTAACTTTCACTAAGATAAACCTTTTATTAAACTGTTTTGAGAGAAAGTGTGTGTGCTCATCCACTAGAAAAAGTGGCTTTTTGCATAAGGGGCTTCTCAAATAAAGCTTATGTACAGTTCAATGAGTGCTTTGAAAATTTAGGCTGTTTAAAATGATTCTGATTTTGTAAGAATCAATTATTATAGAGTCTACACCTCCTGAACAATCGAACTAACATTGTACTCCTAATAAACATCAATGTAATTTGAATCAATACACGTGTTGTACGTTTACACAATCCCAACTCAGCTTTCTGAAACCTTCTTTTGACCTTTCAGATCACAAGAGTATTGCCCTGAGTGCAGGTGTCCAGTTGTGGAAAGGCCTGCCATAATGCTGATGTGTGGTATGAAACTGGGGTGCTAGACACAACTAGTTCCAGTCCACTGCTACTCACTCCTACTGCCCCACAGGACCCATTAGCCAATGAGCAGGCAGCTCAGAGGGAGTGGAGCTCAGAAGAAAGATCCCACAAAAGAGTGGGAACACCTTGTAAGAAGGTCATGGAGAAGGTGCTACGTGCCCCCAGCAACGCTCACCCTGCAGCTCCTGAAGAGCGTATGCTGGATCGGGGAGAGGTGTGAGGAGGAAGGGAAAGCGCAGAGGAGCTACTCTGCAACAGATGAAGGAGTCAGAAACAGAGGGGTGAGGAAGACCTGCTGAGCAGGGAATGGGAAGAATAAATGAAATTTATCTTCCCTAAGTGAAATATGTTTTACTTCTGAGGTAATATTCCCATGGGCTTTCCCCTCTCTCTCTGGCTTTCTGTGGAGGGGGAGTGAGAGAGAGGCTGAGTGAGTGTCTGGTGGCCATAAAATCAACACACCAAATGCACTGTGGCAAAAGCAATATAAAATCAATATACACTGATTAAGTTGACAAGGCACAGTCTCAGCACCTCGATTACTAGGAAGTCAGGTAGATCTTGGTGCATTATACAATAGATGTTCTTACTGATGGTGTCGATCGCCTAAGCGAATTATGCCTTTGAAGAGAAAGTTGTACAGCTGATTCAACGTGTATGTATGAGGTGTGCTTCAACAGTAACGTCTCCTATTTGATTATATTCATCCACAATATCAGAGGCCGATGCTGGTGGTGTGACAATAGAGGATGTACCTTCTCAACAGTGTTCCACTACAGGTATATTACATACCTGTATATATACATACGTATATACAGGTGTGTTAGTGTTTAGTGTACTTAGCTAACATTTTGACAGTTACCTGCTTTTTTTTCCTTTCCCCCCCCCAAAACTATTGTTATGATTTTCCAGGATCAAAGAACATCTATCACAATTAATTTTCCATAGATCATTTCTTCTTTTTTTCATCATTTTGCGTTCCCTTACTTTCGGGCTCTGAACCTTGCTTCTACAATGCAAAGGGATTCCAGCCACCACATGCATACAGCCAAGACATTTTAGTGTGAACTAGATACTCAGGCATACACAACCTGTAACGCACATGCTACGTGTATCCCAACTCAACTTGCACCCCCTACAGCTGTATCTATCATGGCAGCAGCTCTACCCTGATGAGTGGCCAGGCCTAGCCCAGAGTCACAGCAAGGTTTGCAGAGCAGCACTGAAAAATAAAGCAACAGAACTGAGAAAAGCCTGTCACCGGAAGAAAATATTTTCAACAAAGTCACATGGCAAAAGAAGGTAATGACAGTGCTTTCTAACGGGAGATAAGCGCCATAGCAGGTAACCATACAAGGCCATATGACCATACCTAACAGGTAACCATACATAACCTACAAGAACCATAGCAGCAGGTAACAAAGAAAAATTAGCTCACCCCTTCCAGAAACTAGTAACAACTCAAAAGAAGAGCAAACTCAGAGAGATACTGCTCCCTCTGCTGCTAACACTTAAATAAAAGCACCTTTTCCAATCATTGCTTGCACCTGAGCTCCCTGGGAGAGCCTTGACCTCTCCACTAATGTTCAATCATTGGTTCAGGCTGTGAAGGGATGGAGTGCAGCAGAGTTGCCAGGTCACTGCCTGAACCAAAGAGTGAGTAGGTCAGGGCTCAACTCCTGCTGTTTTGGAAACATGAAGTACAACGTGCATCGCGATGCAGGTACAGTACCTATCAATGATGTGATTGACAGGTGATTGTTGCAAGGTGATTGTTGACAGTCTTCTTATGGTTCTGTTGGAACAGTACTTGATGTTCCTTCTGGAGGCTTCTCTTCTTCAGTTTGGGTTTGGGTTCCCTGGTTCCCAGAATTTCAGCACTCCACCACCTGGTGTCATGACATACCCTCGTAGACACTGAAGCACGCTGAAGTGTTGATGCTCCTACCAGTGGTCCTGTGGACTTCACAGCCTCAAGGGGAGTAGTACAGATGTTTAAAAGGTATGAGGAGTGGTGGGTCTGCCTTCAGTGGGAGGATACAGGCTGCGTTTTTGTCTTGAGTCAAACACCTCCACTTATGCTGGGGCATGTCCTGGCCTTTGGTACAACATCCTTTGTCCTGTATTTACCTTTGAAGGTCAATATTAATTATTCTGCCATACGTCCCCCATTTTGGAACTGCAAGCAGCTTTCGTGTCTTCTCTATGTGAGAAGTTAGTCCAGAACAAGGTTTTAACTCACCCTACAAATCCTGCCATGGGGCTGTTCTGCCAGTCGTACAAAGAAAATTGTCTTTCTGCTCTGCAGAGTACAATGAACTTTTCATCTTCTCACTTAACAGCTGTATCTTTTAAAGAATAAAAGTAAATATAAAATTAGCGAGGATTCAGTAACAGTAGGTCAGCTATAAATACTTGCAAATGGGAAACATACAGCGAGCATCTTTGGAATTATGACATTACAGCATTCTGATTTTAGGAAAGTTACAATTAAGCTCCGTTTCAATACAACCAACTCTATATTACAAACTCAACAAAAACGTACGGAGGAGCAGAAGTCCTGCTCAGTGCACTTAGTGCCTTTTACACGGTTATTCAGATACAGCATGGTCACAGCTCTGGCCCGGTTCGACCTGGATCCTTGACTAAATGGCACAGGGGGACCCATGGACCCACCCCCTGTGATGGTTCTGAACACAAAACAGCGGCAACGAGCTAAGGGAGAAAATTAATTTACTAGATATTATAGCACAGTGTGAGAGAATGCAATATAGCACAATACAATTGGAATTGTAGCCTAGCCTAGCCATGTTTGCCTAAAGATGAACTGTTGCTAGCTAAGCGCATATTGCTAATTCTCACATTTGCTCATTCTGCACTAGGCCATTATTCCTGGACCCCTGCTGTCCTGGGATAGAGGTAAGTTGGAAGAAAAAATGTAGGGGAGCATCACTTGCATTCCTCCTAATCCAAAAGAGGGACAGTTTGACCTCCTGTCAGAGGCCCCTTAAGTTGTTCTTTTGCTGAGGGCCTCTTGGCAGAACAGAATAGTCTATAATACAAAAGTTACCATTTTGGTACTTCTTGAGGATTTCATCTTATCTACTAAGTGTGCATAAATGTGGAATAAGAAGCCACTTTCTTCCCATGGGCTTTCCCCTCTCTCTCTGGTACGGCACAAATAAACGACTTTCCTTTTCCAGCTCGGGTACGAGCATTGTTTTGCAGAACACTAATACGGTCCGAAACACTCTGCAAGTTATACCAGTTCTGTCGTGCCCAATCCATACCTGATAAAGAGGGTCGAGCACCATGTGTTTCTAAAAGATCAAATAATACATCTTCACTTTTCATGGTGGCAATGCTGTCGCTCATTTTTTCAATACAATGAGAGACCTACACTAAGGGAGGAGGAGGTGCAGGTATTCAAAAGCTCAAGTGACTCCTTATCTCCCCAGGGAAACAGACACTTTTCAAATGCTAATGCTCAAAGCACTCTTCCCTTTCTCTGAGGGGAGCACACAAAAGCCCGTTAGTCCAAACCAGATAAGGAGTCTAATTTTAGAGCTGGAGATAGTGTAACACTGTTACTAGTTGATACTTGCTATTTCATTGCATTCCAGGATTGTGTACTAAGCAAAAGAACTGCCTCATAGAAGAGAATGACTTATGAATTAGAATGCAGTAGTGATCTTGTTCTTGGTGTTATTATTGCATATATATACCTGCCTTTGCATTGTTAGTTCTAGAAGATACTGTCTACAGGTATTGCTGACAATTTTCTTCCCCATCACTCTGTATCTCTCATTGTCTTTTTCATAGTTTCCATTGTGTGTTTCCCTTTTCTTGTTCTTCGTTTCTTTTTTCTTTCTTTCTTTCTTTTTTTTTTTTTTAATTTTTGTTTGTCTATCTGTATTGCTGTTGCTTAAGTTTTTGTTTGTTTGTTTGTTTGTTTGTTTGTTGTTGGGGGTAGGGAGGACAGGGGGGCTTGGGAGGGCTGAGTTGGTTGTTTTAGCTTGGTTGTTCTGTTTGTGTGTCTGCTTCCAAGTGACTTCAGTATATGTCCATCTCAGAAATCTGTTTGTATTATGATCTTTAATGCAAATATGAAAAATATTTACTACAGACACCTTTTCACTGATATTCTGATACTTCACTCAACTAAGGAAACCTCATTATTCTTCAACAGTTCATCTACAAACTGATTAGTAGAGCAGAAGCCACTAGCAGTAACAAACAATTAAGAGGCCATGGCCACCTGATGGAAACCTCATGGTGTTTTGTTTTGGCCAAGGAAAACCAGTTGATTATTTTCAGAACTTGCATAAATAAACAAATAAATAAATAAAAATGATACAAATAAATAGTAATAATAAGTAAAGAAAAGTAAGAGAAGACCATTCAAGCTGCATGAAAATAAAATCAAGGATTCTCACTACCACTGTTGCTGTATTTGTTTATAAAGCCAAGATCATGGCCTCAACCTACTGTGTAAAATTGCATCACTTGACATGCTGTCTTCCTCTACAGAGGGATTAAAAACAGAAATGAAATCTTAGAATCCATTTGAAAATCAATTTTGCTTTATTTCCCTTAACTTCAATAATATAATGAAACCCAATCTTCAGATAAAAGGATGAGTAACATGAGCAAACGTGGATTAATAACTGGTATAACTAAGTGATATTATTCTATAGACTTCAAAGGTGTCTGCCTTCTGAATATCACCAGATTTTACAAAAGATCATTCAGATCAACGCTTTAAACGTATGCTATCAAAATAAGCTCAACCAGCTTACAAAAATGACTAGGCATTTTCACTTTCAATAGACACGATTTAAAATGATACCTTTAAAGTAGTGACCAAGCTCGGTGTGGCTTCCATCATTTCTAGCCTCGCTATATTAACTACATCTCAAGAATAAGGATTGCGCTCTTATGGAAAAATTAGGTAGTGAATGTCAGTCTTACTGAGAAGACTAACGGTCATCACTTTATCTAAAAATAGTAAAACATGGATCACACAAATATACGTTTTCTTGTCTGGAAAAAAGCAAGAATTTTCAGAAGGAGCATGAAATCACAAGCAGCATGGATGTTCAGATTTTGTATATTCACAGGCAAAAAAAGAATTCTCATAGAAAATATCCATAGAAAATATGTAATCCTTTATCGCCTTTGGAGAAACTGCATGCATGCAAGAGCAGTTGGTGAATCAGATGCTAGGGGAGTACTGCTTTGTCTTATCCACAAGTCCGTT
Source organism: Lagopus muta (assembly GCF_023343835.1). Lineage (NCBI taxonomy): Eukaryota > Metazoa > Chordata > Aves > Galliformes > Phasianidae > Lagopus > Lagopus muta. Next base: position 92,367 of record NW_026040169.1, read on the forward strand.
CTTTCCACTTAAACACAACAACTTCTAAACAGAATTAGGTCATGTTGGAGGAAGATCAAAGAACTGGATTGAGTACCAAAAAACATTCAATGCTGCCAAACTCTTTTAAAACAGCTAAAAGGAAAATATTTGATTTTACTGTACATCAGAAATACTTGAAGGAAAGATATCTTGATACTCTAGGTCATCAAAAGCCCAAAAGGTAAAGCTAAGTTCCAGTGCTACTGATGATACAAAAAATGAAAAATTGTCTTTTGATGCAAATATAAATTACATTACATAAATTACCAAGAAAGATACTGAGCAGGCTCCCACCTAGCATCTGCACTGTAAGCTACACAGTAAAAAGCCAATCAACATCTTCATGCCACTGTCTGGTAAGAAGAATAACCTCCAAAACAACTTCATTGAAAATCTTTTAACTTTCACTAAGATAAACCTTTTATTAAACTGTTTTGAGAGAAAGTGTGTGTGCTCATCCACTAGAAAAAGTGGCTTTTTGCATAAGGGGCTTCTCAAATAAAGCTTATGTACAGTTCAATGAGTGCTTTGAAAATTTAGGCTGTTTAAAATGATTCTGATTTTGTAAGAATCAATTATTATAGAGTCTACACCTCCTGAACAATCGAACTAACATTGTACTCCTAATAAACATCAATGTAATTTGAATCAATACACGTGTTGTACGTTTACACAATCCCAACTCAGCTTTCTGAAACCTTCTTTTGACCTTTCAGATCACAAGAGTATTGCCCTGAGTGCAGGTGTCCAGTTGTGGAAAGGCCTGCCATAATGCTGATGTGTGGTATGAAACTGGGGTGCTAGACACAACTAGTTCCAGTCCACTGCTACTCACTCCTACTGCCCCACAGGACCCATTAGCCAATGAGCAGGCAGCTCAGAGGGAGTGGAGCTCAGAAGAAAGATCCCACAAAAGAGTGGGAACACCTTGTAAGAAGGTCATGGAGAAGGTGCTACGTGCCCCCAGCAACGCTCACCCTGCAGCTCCTGAAGAGCGTATGCTGGATCGGGGAGAGGTGTGAGGAGGAAGGGAAAGCGCAGAGGAGCTACTCTGCAACAGATGAAGGAGTCAGAAACAGAGGGGTGAGGAAGACCTGCTGAGCAGGGAATGGGAAGAATAAATGAAATTTATCTTCCCTAAGTGAAATATGTTTTACTTCTGAGGTAATATTCCCATGGGCTTTCCCCTCTCTCTCTGGCTTTCTGTGGAGGGGGAGTGAGAGAGAGGCTGAGTGAGTGTCTGGTGGCCATAAAATCAACACACCAAATGCACTGTGGCAAAAGCAATATAAAATCAATATACACTGATTAAGTTGACAAGGCACAGTCTCAGCACCTCGATTACTAGGAAGTCAGGTAGATCTTGGTGCATTATACAATAGATGTTCTTACTGATGGTGTCGATCGCCTAAGCAAATTATGCCTTTGAAGAGAAAGTTGTACAGCTGATTCAACGTGTATGTATGAGGTGTGCTTCAACAGTAACGTCTCCTATTTGATTATATTCGTCCACAATATCAGAGGCCGATGCTGGTGGTGTGACAATAGAGGATGTACCTTCTCAACAGTGTTCCACTACAGGTATATTACATACCTGTATATATACATACGTATATACAGGTGTGTTAGTGTTTAGTGTACTTAGCTAACATTTTGACAGTTACCTGCTTTTTTTTCCTTTCCCCCCCCCAAAACTATTGTTATGATTTTCCAGGATCAAAGAACATCTATCACAATTAATTTTCCATAGATCATTTCTTCTTTTTTTCATCATTTTGCGTTCCCTTACTTTCGGGCTCTGAACCTTGCTTCTACAATGCAAAGGGATTCCAGCCACCACATGCATACAGCCAAGACATTTTAGTGTGAACTAGATACTCAGGCATACACAACCTGTAACGCACATGCTACGTGTATCCCAACTCAACTTGCACCCCCTACAGCTGTATCTATCATGGCAGCAGCTCTACCCTGATGAGTGGCCAGGCCTAGCCCAGAGTCACAGCAAGGTTTGCAGAGCAGCACTGAAAAATAAAGCAACAGAACTGAGAAAAGCCTGTCACCGGAAGAAAATATTTTCAACAAAGTCACATGGCAAAAGAAGGTAATGACAGTGCTTTCTAACGGGAGATAAGCGCCATAGCAGGTAACCATACAAGGCCATATGACCATACCTAACAGGTAACCATACATAACCTACAAGAACCATAGCAGCAGGTAACAAAGAAAAATTAGCTCACCCCTTCCAGAAACTAGTAACAACTCAAAAGAAGAGCAAACTCAGAGAGATACTGCTCCCTCTGCTGCTAACACTTAAATAAAAGCACCTTTTCCAATCATTGCTTGCACCTGAGCTCCCTGGGAGAGCCTTGACCTCTCCACTAATGTTCAATCATTGGTTCAGGCTGTGAAGGGATGGAGTGCAGCAGAGTTGCCAGGTCACTGCCTGAACCAAAGAGTGAGTAGGTCAGGGCTCAACTCCTGCTGTTTTGGAAACATGAAGTACAACGTGCATCGCGATGCAGGTACAGTACCTATCAATGATGTGATTGACAGGTGATTGTTGCAAGGTGATTGTTGACAGTCTTCTTATGGTTCTGTTGGAACAGTACTTGATGTTCCTTCTGGAGGCTTCTCTTCTTCAGTTTGGGTTTGGGTTCCCTGGTTCCCAGAATTTCAGCACTCCACCACCTGGTGTCATGACATACCCTCGTAGACACTGAAGCACGCTGAAGTGTTGATGCTCCTACCAGTGGTCCTGTGGACTTCACAGCCTCAAGGGGAGTAGTACAGATGTTTAAAAGGTATGAGGAGTGGTGGGTCTGCCTTCAGTGGGAGGATACAGGCTGCGTTTTTGTCTTGAGTCAAACACCTCCACTTATGCTGGGGCATGTCCTGGCCTTTGGTACAACATCCTTTGTCCTGTATTTACCTTTGAAGGTCAATATTAATTATTCTGCCATACGTCCCCCATTTTGGAACTGCAAGCAGCTTTCGTGTCTTCTCTATGTGAGAAGTTAGTCCAGAACAAGGTTTTAACTCACCCTACAAATCCTGCCATGGGGCTGTTCTGCCAGTCGTACAAAGAAAATTGTCTTTCTGCTCTGCAGAGTACAATGAACTTTTCATCTTCTCACTTAACAGCTGTATCTTTTAAAGAATAAAAGTAAATATAAAATTAGCGAGGATTCAGTAACAGTAGGTCAGCTATAAATACTTGCAAATGGGAAACATACAGCGAGCATCTTTGGAATTATGACATTACAGCATTCTGATTTTAGGAAAGTTACAATTAAGCTCCGTTTCAATACAACCAACTCTATATTACAAACTCAACAAAAACGTACGGAGGAGCAGAAGTCCTGCTCAGTGCACTTAGTGCCTTTTACACGGTTATTCAGATACAGCATGGTCACAGCTCTGGCCCGGTTCGACCTGGATCCTTGACTAAATGGCACAGGGGGACCCATGGACCCACCCCCTGTGATGGTTCTGAACACAAAACAGCGGCAACGAGCTAAGGGAGAAAATTAATTTACTAGATATTATAGCACAGTGTGAGAGAATGCAATATAGCACAATACAATTGGAATTGTAGCCTAGCCTAGCCATGTTTGCCTAAAGATGAACTGTTGCTAGCTAAGCGCATATTGCTAATTCTCACATTTGCTCATTCTGCACTAGGCCATTATTCCTGGACCCCTGCTGTCCTGGGATAGAGGTAAGTTGGAAGAAAAAATGTAGGGGAGCATCACTTGCATTCCTCCTAATCCAAAAGAGGGACAGTTTGACCTCCTGTCAGAGGCCCCTTAAGTTGTTCTTTTGCTGAGGGCCTCTTGGCAGAACAGAATAGTCTATAATACAAAAGTTACCATTTTGGTACTTCTTGAGGATTTCATCTTATCTACTAAGTGTGCATAAATGTGGAATAAGAAGCCACTTTCTTCCCATGGGCTTTCCCCTCTCTCTCTGGCTTTCTGTGGAGGGGGAGTGAGAGAGAGGCTGAGTGAGTGTCTGGTGGCCATAAAATCAACACACCAAATGCACTGTGGCAAAAGCAATATAAAATCAATATACACTGATTAAGTTGACAAGGTACAGTCTCAGCACCTTGATTACTAGGAAGTCAGGTAAATCTTGGTGCATTATACAATAGATGTTCTTACTGATGGTGTCGATTGCCTAAGCAAATTAGGCCTTTGAAGAGAAAGTTGTACAGCTGATTCAATGTGTATGTATGAGGTGTGCTTCAACAGTAACATCTCCTATTTGATTATATTCGTCCACAATATCAGAGGCCGATGCTGGTGGTGTGACAACAGATGATATACTTGTAGTGGAACACTGTTGAGAAGGTACATAACATACCTGTATATATGCATACGTATATACAAGTGTATTAGTGTTTAGTGTACTTAGCTAACATTTTGACAGTTACCTGCTTTTTTTTCCTTCCCCCCCCCCCCCAAAACTATTGTTATGATTTTCCAGGATCAAAGAACATCTATCACAATTAATTTTCCATAGATCATTTCTTCTTTTTTTCATCATTTTGCGTTCCCTTACTTTCGGGCTCTGAACCTTGCTTCTACAATGCAAAGGGATTCCAGCCACCACATGCATACAGCCAAGACATTTTAGTGTGAACTAGATACTCAGGCATACACAACCTGTAACGCACATGCTACGTGTATCCCAACTCAACTTGCACCCCCTACAGCTGTATCTATCATGGCAGCAGCTCTACCTTGATGAGTGGCCAGGCCTAGCCCAGAGTCACAGCAAGGTTTGCAGAGCAGCACTGAAAAATAAAGCAACAGAACTGAGAAAAGCCTGTCACCGGAAGAAAATTTTTGGTCTTGCTTTGGAGCAAATTCTTTGGTCTTGCTACTCTGCTATCACTGTCGTGCTTTTCATTGTGTTACAACCAGTAATTTAAGTGACTTGCTAAAACGTACAGGGCAAGGACAGTATTTAAGTGAGCCAGGAGATATTTTGCCTTGTATTTAATCTTTTTCTTCTTACAAAGTAGCCCTGCGTGAGGAAGTTTGTGTGAGGAACATTTGTTTTGTGGAAGCTGATTCAGGAGAACTCAATTTTTAATATTCCAAAGGGAAATCTCTCTGGAGTTACGACTACAAGCAGGCAAGCAACAACTGAATCTAATGTAGAAGTTTAGGACCATATGAAAAGACAGCTACATTAGCGAACTGGACTGCCTGCATGAGTATACTCCCTGGGATTCAACAAAATCTAAATTTTCACTTTATTTCTTTGATTACCATTCACTCACTACTTCAAAATCTCAATTTTAATTCTATACCAATTTTCATTTTTCATTGCCTTTTTCAAAATGTTTAGTACTGTATGTACTTTATACTATATATACTTATAATGGTTTAATCCCTCTGTAACAGATACATTTTGGTTAGAATTCACAATGTTTTTTGAAGATCTGTGCAGGTCATTCGACAAATTCAAGGGAAACTTACAGCACTTTACTTGTTATTGGAACAGATGGATGTGTTTCGCCCATTCATCTTCTTCCATGTCCTTCTAAATTATTTGTCAATTTATCAGACAAACAAGATGGTGAGACTAATTTTTTATGTCATTTAAAGATGATGTTTATGCAATATAATATATTTTGCATCTATTATCTGAACGTCTGTATTTATCAGTAATATCAGTGTGGCTCATAATTTGAGGAAATTGATCAGTCTCATCCATCCCTTGGCCAGGCTGGGCTGCTCCAGGAGGCAGATGATGTGGCAGGGTGAGCAGGCGGAAGTGTGAGCAAAACTGTTTTAGAGGCAGAATGTTCTTGTTTCACAGTATTGCAGATATGCAATCCTGCATTCAAGATGGAAGAAAGGGGCCTAGAATTTCAAAGAGATATGATGCAAAGTGGACAATGAGGGTCATTGCAAAAATTGTCCTTCTTTAGGGAACAAAACTTGCCTCCTGTTGAGTTCAATGACAGTCCTGCTATTGATTTGTGCCTGCCCTATCTATTCATTTTTCTGCTCCCCTGATTTTTTTTTTTTTTTTTTTTTCCACTTTTGCTCAGATTAATGACTTGCTTCCTTCCTTAACTTTATCCTCTCTTCCCGAAAAGTGTTGTCAGCAGGTCAAGGTAGATGATCCTGCCCCTCTGCTCTGCATTGGTAAAGTCCGTATGGAAAAAATTGCACCCACCAACATTCACCGACACTTGCTGGATGGAGTCCAGACAATGGACATGAGCTCAGGGAGCTGGTAGATGTTGGACTTCAGCAGTGGTGACAACAGCAGTAGTTTACCTCTGCTGGTGCAGATTTTTACAAATGCAGCATGCAGGCTCATGTTCATTGCTAAATCACATCAAAAATGCATAGCTAGTGGTGGTGTCTATGTTAAAAAATAGTATTTTGAAGCTGAGAGTTTTCTCTCTCAAGTAATGTGATGGTTGTATGGGAACTGTTGATCACAGCCTGGACCTCTTATTGACCACCTGAGGCAAGCAATAAGTCAGCCATGGGAGCACAGGTGAAAGCAATTTGCCAGTGCTACCAGGAAGGGGTGGAGATCCCATTTAAGGGCTGACTCCCACTGAGGAGGGATCTCTTTCTGGAGGTTGCTCTCTGGGGTGTTTACTGTGAGCCTGTGAGTCCAGTTAGCATTTCCTTTTTTTTTTTTTTTCCTTTTTTTTTTTTTTCTTTTTAAATGTATATATCTTTTCATCATGGTTATCTTATGAAGCCTAACCTTTGTGCATCTGTTGATTGTAGAAGCCCCTAGCCTACAATATTACCATAGTAGTAAGAATGTTACAGTTTTCTGAGAAAGTAATAAAAAGGAGTAAAGAAATTTCTCTTGTTTTGAGAAATATTGCTTTCTCCAGCCTTTTTGAAGAAAGGTTAGACTAGAGAAGCTGCAATTACGTGGTAAAGTCATTCTTAATGCTTCTTATCTGCAACATCCTTTTTTTTTTTTTTAACTTCTTTTTATAATGAATACATGGCAGAATACCTTACCCATGAGCAGGTAACTTTTCTTAAAAGCATAACTTTTGACGCTCTTGACAGCAATACCTGAAATGCAGTTTGTGAGTCTTGGAAAAGGAAGGCAGACAGAAAAAAGACACCACGTAGTCTGGATTTGATGAACATTAGTCTGTTGCTCTCAGTTTGTTGCAGAACTGAACTTCTACAATGGCATACAGTGCAGATCACACAAAGGCTTTGGCAGAAGTTTTTCGTTATTAAAGACTGGGACAAATTTTCTGCCTTTAAAATAATGTTCAGATCCAAGTGTATGAGAGATTTTGGCCACATGAACAGGCATGACCACTGTGGTGGAAATGCTAAGTCAGGGCTTGAAACAGTGATTGAGCACCTAGTAGTAAGGCAGGGCCAAGCCAGGGGAGCTCAAGTGTATGCAGTGCACATGAATGACCAGTATGGGTATTGACAGGATCTTCCTCTTCCCAGACCTCATTTAAGTGTTGGCAGTGGAGGTGAGGGTATCTCATCTGGAGATCCCTGCATAGCTGAGGCCTTCCAAGGATAAGCAGGTTTTTGTTCCTTCTTTCTGTCTCCATGACTGCTCTGTTTAGCAAGTTTTCATTCACTGCAGCCTGGGGTCTTGCTACTCTGCTTCTTATCTGCAACATCCTTTTTTTTTTTTTAACTTCTTTTTATAATGAATACATGGCAGAATACGTTACCCATGAGCGGATAACTTTTCTTAAAAGCATAACTTTTGACGCTCTTGACAGCAATACCTGAAATGCAGTTTGTGAGTCTTGGAAAAGGAAGGCAGACAGAAAAAAGACACCACGTAGTCTGGATTTGATGAACATTAGTCTGTTGCTCTCAGTTTGTTGCAGAACTGAACTTCTACAATGGCATACAGTGCAGATCACACAAAGGCTTTGGCAGAAGTTTTTCGTTATTAATGACCGGGATAATTTTTCTGCCTTTAAAATAATGTTCAGATCCAAGTGTATGAGAGATTTTGGCCACATGAACAGGCATGACCACTGTGGTGGAAATGCTAAGTCAGGGCTTGAAACAGTGATTGAGCACCTAGTAGTAAGGCAGGGCCAAGCTTTAAATGACATAAAAAATTAGTCTCACCATCTTGTTTGTCTGATAAATTGACAAATAATTTAGAAGGACATGGAAGAAGATGAATGGGCGAAACACATCCATCTGTTCCAATAACAAGTAAAGTGCTGTAAGTTTCCCTTGAATTTGTCGAATGACCTGCACAGATCTTCAAAAAACATTGTGAATTCTAACCAAAATGTATCTGTTACAGAGGGATTAAACCATTATAAGTATATATAGTATAAAGTACATACAGTACTAAACATTTTGAAAAAGGCAATGAAAAATGAAAATTGGTATAGAATTAAAATTGAGATTTTGAAGTAGTGAGTGAATGGTAATCAAAGAAATAAAGTGAAAATTTAGATTTTGTTGAATCCCAGGGAGTATACTCATGCAGGCAGTCCAGTTCGCTAATGTAGCTGTCTTTTCATATGGTCCTAAACTTCTACATTAGATTCAGTTGTTGCTTGCCTGCTTGTAGTCGTAACTCCAGAGAGATTTCCCTTTGGAATATTAAAAATTGAGTTCTCCTGAATCAGCTTCCACAAAACAAATGTTCCTCACACAAACTTCCTCACGCAGGGCTACTTTGTAAGAAGAAAAAGATTAAATACAAGGCAAAATATCTCCTGGCTCACTTAAATACTGTCCTTGCCCTGTACGTTTTAGCAAGTCACTTAAATTACTGGTTGTAACACAATGAAAAGCACGACAGTGATAGCAGAGTAGCAAGACCAAAGAATTTGCTCCAAAGCAAGACCAAAAATTTTCTTCCGGTGACAGGCTTTTCTCAGTTCTGTTGCTTTATTTTTCAGTGCTGCTCTGCAAACCTTGCTGTGACTCTGGGCTAGGCCTGGCCACTCATCAAGGTAGAGCTGCTGCCATGATAGATACAGCTGTAGGGGGTGCAAGTTGAGTTGGGATACACGTAGCATGTGCGTTACAGGTTGTGTATGCCTGAGTATCTAGTTCACACTAAAATGTCTTGGCTGTATGCATGTGGTGGCTGGAATCCCTTTGCATTGTAGAAGCAAAGTTCAGAGCCCGAAAGTAAGGGAACGCAAAATGATGAAAAAAAGAAGAAATGATCTATGGAAAATTAATTGTGATAGATGTTCTTTGATCCTGGAAAATCATAACAATAGTTTTGGGGGGGGGGGGAAGGAAAAAAAAGCAGGTAACTGTCAAAATGTTAGCTAAGTACACTAAACACTAATACACTTGTATATACGTATGCATATATACAGGTATGTTATGTACCTTCTCAACAGTGTTCCACTACAAGTATATCATCTGTTGTCACACCACCAGCATCGGCCTCTGATATTGTGGACGAATATAATCAAATAGGAGATGTTACTGTTGAAGCACACCTCATACATACACATTGAATCAGCTGTACAACTTTCTCTTCAAAGGCCTAATTTGCTTAGGCAATCGACACCATCAGTAAGAACATCTATTGTATAATGCACCAAGATTTACCTGACTTCCTAGTAATCAAGGTGCTGAGACTGTACCTTGTCAACTTAATCAGTGTATATTGATTTTATATTGCTTTTGCCACAGTGCATTTGGTGTGTTGATTTTATGGCCACCAGACACTCACTCAGCCTCTCTCTCACTCCCCCTCCACAGAAAGCCAGAGAGAGAGGGGAAAGCCCATGGGAAGAAAGTGGCTTCTTATTCCACATTTATGCACACTTAGTAGATAAGATGAAATCCTCAAGAAGTACCAAAATGGTAACTTTTGTATTATAGACTATTCTGTTCTGCCAAGAGGCCCTCAGCAAAAGAACAACTTAAGGGGCCTCTGACAGGAGGTCAAACTGTCCCTCTTTTGGATTAGGAGGAATGCAAGTGATGCTCCCCTACATTTTTTCTTCCAACTTACCTCTATCCCAGGACAGCAGGGGTCCAGGAATAATGGCCTAGTGCAGAATGAGCAAATGTGAGAATTAGCAATATGCGCTTAGCTAGCAACAGTTCATCTTTAGGCAAACATGGCTAGGCTAGGCTACAATTCCAATTGTATTGTGCTATATTGCATTCTCTCACACTGTGCTATAATATCTAGTAAATTAATTTTCTCCCTTAGCTCGTTGCCGCTGTTTTGTGTTCAGAACCATCACAGGGGGTGGGTCCATGGGTCCCCCTGTGCCATTTAGTCAAGGATCCAGGTCGAACCGGGCCAGAGCTGTGACCATGCTGTATCTGAATAACCGTGTAAAAGGCACTAAGTGCACTGAGCAGGACTTCTGCTCCTCCGTACGTTTTTGTTGAGTTTGTAATATAGAGTTGGTTGTATTGAAACGGAGCTTAATTGTAACTTTCCTAAAATCAGAATGCTGTAATGTCATAATTCCAAAGATGCTCGCTGTATGTTTCCCATTTGCAAGTATTTATAGCTGACCTACTGTTACTGAATCCTCGCTAATTTTATATTTACTTTTATTCTTTAAAAGATACAGCTGTTAAGTGAGAAGATGAAAAGTTCATTGTACTCTGCAGAGCAGAAAGACAATTTTCTTTGTACGACTGGCAGAACAGCCCCATGGCAGGATTTGTAGGGTGAGTTAAAACCTTGTTCTGGACTAACTTCTCACATAGAGAAGACACGAAAGCTGCTTGCAGTTCCAAAATGGGGGACGTATGGCAGAATAATTAATATTGACCTTCAAAGGTAAATACAGGACAAAGGATGTTGTACCAAAGGCCAGGACATGCCCCAGCATAAGTGGAGGTGTTTGACTCAAGACAAAAACGCAGCCTGTATCCTCCCACTGAAGGCAGACCCACCACTCCTCATACCTTTTAAACATCTGTACTACTCCCCTTGAGGCTGTGAAGTCCACAGGACCACTGGTAGGAGCATCAACACTTCAGCGTGCTTCAGTGTCTACGAGGGTATGTCATGACACCAGGTGGTGGAGTGCTGAAATTCTGGGAACCAGGGAACCCAAACCCAAACTGAAGAAGAGAAGCCTCCAGAAGGAACATCAAGTACTGTTCCAACAGAACCATAAGAAGACTGTCAACAATCACCTTGCAACAATCACCTGTCAATCACACCATTGATAGGTACTGTACCTGCATCGCGATGCACGTTGTACTTCATGTTTCCAAAACAGCAGGAGTTGAGCCCTGACCTACTCACTCTTTGGTTCAGGCAGTGACCTGGCAACTCTGCTGCACTCCATCCCTTCACAGCCTGAACCAATGATTGAACATTAGTGGAGAGGTCAAGGCTCTCCCAGGGAGCTCAGGTGCAAGCAATGATTGGAAAAGGTGCTTTTATTTAAGTGTTAGCAGCAGAGGGAGCAGTATCTCTCTGAGTTTGCTCTTCTTTTGAGTTGTTACTAGTTTCTGGAAGGGGTGAGCTAATTTTTCTTTGTTACCTGCTGCTATGGTTCTTGTAGGTTATGTATGGTTACCTGTTAGGTATGGTCATATGGCCTTGTATGGTTACCTGCTATGGCGCTTATCTCCCGTTAGAAAGCACTGTCATTACCTTCTTTTGCCATGTGACTTTGTTGAAAATATTTTCTTCCGGTGACAGGCTTTTCTCAGTTCTGTTGCTTTATTTTTCAGTGCTGCTCTGCAAACCTTGCTGTGACTCTGGGCTAGGCCTGGCCACTCATCAGGGTAGAGCTGCTGCCATGATAGATACAGCTGTAGGGGGTGCAAGTTGAGTTGGGATACACGTAGCATGTGCGTTACAGGTTGTGTATGCCTGAGTATCTAGTTCACACTAAAATGTCTTGGCTGTATGCATGTGGTGGCTGGAATCCCTTTGCATTGTAGAAGCAAGGTTCAGAGCCCGAAAGTAAGGGAACGCAAAATGATGAAAAAAAGAAGAAATGATCTATGGAAAATTAATTGTGATAGATGTTCTTTGATCCTGGAAAATCATAACAATAGTTTTGGGGGGGGGAAAGGAAAAAAAAGCAGGTAACTGTCAAAATGTTAGCTAAGTACACTAAACACTAACACACCTGTATATACGTATGTATATATACAGGTATGTAATATACCTGTAGTGGAACACTGTTGAGAAGGTACATCCTCTATTGTCACACCACCAGCATCGGCCTCTGATATTGTGGACGAATATAATCAAATAGGAGACGTTACTGTTGAAGCACACCTCATACATACACGTTGAATCAGCTGTACAACTTTCTCTTCAAAGGCATAATTTGCTTAGGCGATCGACACCATCAGTAAGAACATCTATTGTATAATGCACCAAGATCTACCTGACTTCCTAGTAATCGAGGTGCTGAGACTGTGCCTTGTCAACTTAATCAGTGTATACTGATTTTATATTGCTTTTGCCACAGTGCATTTGGTGTGTTGATTTTATGGCCACCAGACACTCACTCAGCCTCTCTCTCACTCCCCCTCCACAGAAAGCCAGAGAGAGAGGGGAAAGCCCATGGGAATATTACCTCAGAAGTAAAACATATTTCACTTAGGGAAGATAAATTTCATTTATTCTTCCCATTCCCTGCTCAGCAGGTCTTCCTCACCCCTCTGTTTCTGACTCCTTCATCTGTTGCAGAGTAGCTCCTCTGCGCTTTCCCTTCCTCCTCACACCTCTCCCCGATCCAGCATACGCTCTTCAGGAGCTGCAGGGTGAGCGTTGCTGGGGGCACGTAGCACCTTCTCCATGACCTTCTTACAAGGTGTTCCCACTCTTTTGTGGGATCTTTCTTCTGAGCTCCACTCCCTCTGAGCTGCCTGCTCATTGGCTAATGGGTCCTGTGGGGCAGTAGGAGTGAGTAGCAGTGGACTGGAACTAGTTGTGTCTAGCACCCCAGTTTCATACCACACATCAGCATTATGGCAGGCCTTTCCACAACTGGACACCTGCACTCAGGGCAATACTCTTGTGATCTGAAAGGTCAAAAGAAGGTTTCAGAAAGCTGAGTTGGGATTGTGTAAACGTACAACACGTGTATTGATTCAAATTACATTGATGTTTATTAGGAGTACAATGTTAGTTCGATTGTTCAGGAGGTGTAGACTCTATAATAATTGATTCTTACAAAATCAGAATCATTTTAAACAGCCTAAATTTTCAAAGCACTCATTGAACTGTACATAAGCTTTATTTGAGAAGCCCCTTATGCAAAAAGCCACTTTTTCTAGTGGATGAGCACACACACTTTCTCTCAAAACAGTTTAATAAAAGGTTTATCTTAGTGAAAGTTAAAAGATTTTCAATGAAGTTGTTTTGGAGGTTATTCTTCTTACCAGACAGTGGCATGAAGATGTTGATTGGCTTTTTACTGTGTAGCTTACAGTGCAGATGCTAGGTGGGAGCCTGCTCAGTATCTTTCTTGGTAATTTATGTAATGTAATTTATATTTGCATCAAAAGACAATTTTTCATTTTTTGTATCATCAGTAGCACTGGAACTTAGCTTTACCTTTTGGGCTTTTGATGACCTAGAGTATCAAGATATCTTTCCTTCAAGTATTTCTGATGTACAGTAAAATCAAATATTTTCCTTTTAGCTGTTTTAAAAGAGTTTGGCAGCATTGAATGTTTTTTGGTACTCAATCCAGTTCTTTGATCTTCCTCCAACATGACCTAATTCTGTTTAGAAGTTGTTGTGTTTAAGTGGAAAGAACGGACTTGTGGATAAGACAAAGCAGTACTCCCCTAGCATCTGATTCACCAACTGCTCTTGCATGCATGCAGTTTCTCCAAAGGCGATAAAGGATTACATATTTTCTATGGATATTTTCTATGAGAATTCTTTTTTTGCCTGTGAATATACAAAATCTGAACATCCATGCTGCTTGTGATTTCATGCTCCTTCTGAAAATTCTTGCTTTTTTCCAGACAAGAAAACGTATATTTGTGTGATCCATGTTTTACTATTTTTAGATAAAGTGATGACCGTTAGTCTTCTCAGTAAGACTGACATTCACTACCTAATTTTTCCATAAGAGCGCAATCCTTATTCTTGAGATGTAGTTAATATAGCGAGGCTAGAAATGATGGAAGCCACACCGAGCTTGGTCACTACTTTAAAGGTATCATTTTAAATCGTGTCTATTGAAAGTGAAAATGCCTAGTCATTTTTGTAAGCTGGTTGAGCTTATTTTGATAGCATACGTTTAAAGCGTTGATCTGAATGATCTTTTGTAAAATCTGGTGATATTCAGAAGGCAGACACCTTTGAAGTCTATAGAATAATATCACTTAGTTATACCAGTTATTAATCCACGTTTGCTCATGTTACTCATCCTTTTATCTGAAGATTGGGTTTCATTATATTATTGAAGTTAAGGGAAATAAAGCAAAATTGATTTTCAAATGGATTCTAAGATTTCATTTCTGTTTTTAATCCCTCTGTAGAGGAAGACAGCATGTCAAGTGATGCAATTTTACACAGTAGGTTGAGGCCATGATCTTGGCTTTATAAACAAATACAGCAACAGTGGTAGTGAGAATCCTTGATTTTATTTTCATGCAGCTTGAATGGTCTTCTCTTACTTTTCTTTACTTATTATTACTATTTATTTGTATCATTTTTATTTATTTATTTGTTTATTTATGCAAGTTCTGAAAATAATCAACTGGTTTTCCTTGGCCAAAACAAAACACCATGAGGTTTCCATCAGGTGGCCATGGCCTCTTAATTGTTTGTTACTGCTAGTGGCTTCTGCTCTACTAATCAGTTTGTAGATGAACTGTTGAAGAATAATGAGGTTTCCTTAGTTGAGTGAAGTATCAGAATATCAGTGAAAAGGTGTCTGTAGTAAATATTTTTCATATTTGCATTAAAGATCATAATACAAACAGATTTCTGAGATGGACATATACTGAAGTCACTTGGAAGCAGACACACAAACAGAACAACCAAGCTAAAACAACCAACTCAGCCCTCCCAAGCCCCCCTGTCCTCCCTACCCCCAACAACAAACAAACAAACAAACAAACAAACAAACAAAAACTTAAGCAACAGCAATACAGATAGACAAACAAAAATTAAAAAAAAAAAAAAGAAAGAAAGAAAGAAAAAAGAAACGAAGAACAAGAAAAGGGAAACACACAATGGAAACTATGAAAAAGACAATGAGAGATACAGAGTGATGGGGAAGAAAATTGTCAGCAATACCTGTAGACAGTATCTTCTAGAACTAACAATGCAAAGGCAGGTATATATATGCAATAATAACACCAAGAACAAGATCACTACTGCATTCTAATTCATAAGTCATTCTCTTCTATGAGGCAGTTCTTTTGCTTAGTACACAATCCTGGAATGCAATGAAATAGCAAGTATCAACTAGTAACAGTGTTACACTATCTCCAGCTCTAAAATTAGACTCCTTATCTGGTTTGGACTAACGGGCTTTTGTGTGCTCCCCTCAGAGAAAGGGAAGAGTGCTTTGAGCATTAGCATTTGAAAAGTGTCTGTTTCCCTGGGGAGATAAGGAGTCACTTGAGCTTTTGAATACCTGCACCTCCTCCTCCCTTAGTGTAGGTCTCTCATTGTATTGAAAAAATGAGCGACAGCATTGCCACCATGAAAAGTGAAGATGTATTATTTGATCTTTTAGAAAAACATGGTGCTCGACCCTCTTTATCAGGTATGGATTGGGCACGACAGAACTGGTATAACTTGCAGAGTGTTTCGGACCGTATTAGTGTTCTGCAAAACAATGCTCGTACCCGAGCTGGAAAAGGAAAGTCGTTTATTTGTGCCGTACCAGAGAGAGAGGGGAAAGCCCATGGGAAGAAAGTGGCTTCTTATTCCACATTTATGCACACTTAGTAGATAAGATGAAATCCTCAAGAAGTACCAAAATGGTAACTTTTGTATTATAGACTATTCTGTTCTGCCAAGAGGCCCTCAGCAAAAGAACAACTTAAGGGGCCTCTGACAGGAGGTCAAACTGTCCCTCTTTTGGATTAGGAGGAATGCAAGTGATGCTCCCCTACATTTTTTCTTCCAACTTACCTCTATCCCAGGACAGCAGGGGTCCAGGAATAATGGCCTAGTGCAGAATGAGCAAATGTGAGAATTAGCAATATGCGCTTAGCTAGCAACAGTTCATCTTTAGGCAAACATGGCTAGGCTAGGCTACAATTCCAATTGTATTGTGCTATATTGCATTCTCTCACACTGTGCTATAATATCTAGTAAATTAATTTTCTCCCTTAGCTCGTTGCCGCTGTTTTGTGTTCAGAACCATCACAGGGGGTGGGTCCATGGGTCCCCCTGTGCCATTTAGTCAAGGATCCAGGTCGAACCGGGCCAGAGCTGTGACCATGCTGTATCTGAATAACCGTGTAAAAGGCACTAAGTGCACTGAGCAGGACTTCTGCTCCTCCGTACGTTTTTGTTGAGTTTGTAATATAGAGTTGGTTGTATTGAAACGGAGCTTAATTGTAACTTTCCTAAAATCAGAATGCTGTAATGTCATAATTCCAAAGATGCTCGCTGTATGTTTCCCATTTGCAAGTATTTATAGCTGACCTACTGTTACTGAATCCTCGCTAATTTTATATTTACTTTTATTCTTTAAAAGATACAGCTGTTAAGTGAGAAGATGAAAAGTTCATTGTACTCTGCAGAGCAGAAAGACAATTTTCTTTGTACGACTGGCAGAACAGCCCCATGGCAGGATTTGTAGGGTGAGTTAAAACCTTGTTCTGGACTAACTTCTCACATAGAGAAGACACGAAAGCTGCTTGCAGTTCCAAAATGGGGGACGTATGGCAGAATAATTAATATTGACCTTCAAAGGTAAATACAGGACAAAGGATGTTGTACCAAAGGCCAGGACATGCCCCAGCATAAGTGGAGGTGTTTGACTCAAGACAAAAACGCAGCCTGTATCCTCCCACTGAAGGCAGACCCACCACTCCTCATACCTTTTAAACATCTGTACTACTCCCCTTGAGGCTGTGAAGTCCACAGGACCACTGGTAGGAGCATCAACACTTCAGCGTGCTTCAGTGTCTACGAGGGTATGTCATGACACCAGGTGGTGGAGTGCTGAAATTCTGGGAACCAGGGAACCCAAACCCAAACTGAAGAAGAGAAGCCTCCAGAAGGAACATCAAGTACTGTTCCAACAGAACCATAAGAAGACTGTCAACAATCACCTTGCAACAATCACCTGTCAATCACATCATTGATAGGTACTGTACCTGCATCGCGATGCACGTTGTACTTCATGTTTCCAAAACAGCAGGAGTTGAGCCCTGACCTACTCACTCTTTGGTTCAGGCAGTGACCTGGCAACTCTGCTGCACTCCATCCCTTCACAGCCTGAACCAATAATTGAACATTAGTGGAGAGGTCAAGGCTCTCCCAGGGAGCTCAGGTGCAAGCAATGATTGGAAAAGGTGCTTTTATTTAAGTGTTAGCAGCAGAGGGAGCAGTATCTCTCTGAGTTTGCTCTTCTTTTGAGTTGTTACTAGTTTCTGGAAGGGGTGAGCTAATTTTTCTTTGTTACCTGCTGCTATGGTTCTTGTAGGTTATGTATGGTTACCTGTTAGGTATGGTCATATGGCCTTGTATGGTTACCTGCTATGGCGCTTATCTCCCGTTAGAAAGCACTGTCATTACCTTCTTTTGCCATGTGACTTTGTTGAAAATATTTTCTTCCGGTGACAGGCTTTTCTCAGTTCTGTTGCTTTATTTTTCAGTGCTGCTCTGCAAACCTTGCTGTGACTCTGGGCTAGGCCTGGCCACTCATCAGGGTAGAGCTGCTGCCATGATAGATACAGCTGTAGGGGGTGCAAGTTGAGTTGGGATACACGTAGCATGTGCGTTACAGGTTGTGTATGCCTGAGTATCTAGTTCACACTAAAATGTCTTGGCTGTATGCATGTGGTGGCTGGAATCCCTTTGCATTGTAGAAGCAAGGTTCAGAGCCCGAAAGTAAGGGAACGCAAAATGATGAAAAAAAGAAGAAATGATCTATGGAAAATTAATTGTGATAGATGTTCTTTGATCCTGGAAAATCATAACAATAGTTTTGGGGGGGGGAAAGGAAAAAAAAGCAGGTAACTGTCAAAATGTTAGCTAAGTACACTAAACACTAACACACCTGTATATACGTATGTATATATACAGGTATGTAATATACCTGTAGTGGAACACTGTTGAGAAGGTACATCCTCTATTGTCACACCACCAGCATCGGCCTCTGATATTGTGGACGAATATAATCAAATAGGAGACGTTACTGTTGAAGCACACCTCATACATACACGTTGAATCAGCTGTACAACTTTCTCTTCAAAGGCATAATTTGCTTAGGCGATCGACACCATCAGTAAGAACATCTATTGTATAATGCACCAAGATCTACCTGACTTCCTAGTAATCGAGGTGCTGAGACTGTGCCTTGTCAACTTAATCAGTGTATATTGATTTTATATTGCTTTTGCCACAGTGCATTTGGTGTGTTGATTTTATGGCCACCAGACACTCACTCAGCCTCTCTCTCACTCCCCCTCCACAGAAAGCCAGAGAGAGAGGGGAAAGCCCATGGGAATATTACCTCAGAAGTAAAACATATTTCACTTAGGGAAGATAAATTTCATTTATTCTTCCCATTCCCTGCTCAGCAGGTCTTCCTCACCCCTCTGTTTCTGACTCCTTCATCTGTTGCAGAGTAGCTCCTCTGCGCTTTCCCTTCCTCCTCACACCTCTCCCCGATCCAGCATACGCTCTTCAGGAGCTGCAGGGTGAGCGTTGCTGGGGGCACGTAGCACCTTCTCCATGACCTTCTTACAAGGTGTTCCCACTCTTTTGTGGGATCTTTCTTCTGAGCTCCACTCCCTCTGAGCTGCCTGCTCATTGGCTAATGGGTCCTGTGGGGCAGTAGGAGTGAGTAGCAGTGGACTGGAACTAGTTGTGTCTAGCACCCCAGTTTCATACCACACATCAGCATTATGGCAGGCCTTTCCACAACTGGACACCTGCACTCAGGGCAATACTCTTGTGATCTGAAAGGTCAAAAGAAGGTTTCAGAAAGCTGAGTTGGGATTGTGTAAACGTACAACACGTGTATTGATTCAAATTACATTGATGTTTATTAGGAGTACAATGTTAGTTCGATTGTTCAGGAGGTGTAGACTCTATAATAATTGATTCTTACAAAATCAGAATCATTTTAAACAGCCTAAATTTTCAAAGCACTCATTGAACTGTACATAAGCTTTATTTGAGAAGCCCCTTATGCAAAAAGCCACTTTTTCTAGTGGATGAGCACACACACTTTCTCTCAAAACAGTTTAATAAAAGGTTTATCTTAGTGAAAGTTAAAAGATTTTCAATGAAGTTGTTTTGGAGGTTATTCTTCTTACCAGACAGTGGCATGAAGATGTTGATTGGCTTTTTACTGTGTAGCTTACAGTGCAGATGCTAGGTGGGAGCCTGCTCAGTATCTTTCTTGGTAATTTATGTAATGTAATTTATATTTGCATCAAAAGACAATTTTTCATTTTTTGTATCATCAGTAGCACTGGAACTTAGCTTTACCTTTTGGGCTTTTGATGACCTAGAGTATCAAGATATCTTTCCTTCAAGTATTTCTGATGTACAGTAAAATCAAATATTTTCCTTTTAGCTGTTTTAAAAGAGTTTGGCAGCATTGAATGTTTTTTGGTACTCAATCCAGTTCTTTGATCTTCCTCCAACATGACCTAATTCTGTTTAGAAGTTGTTGTGTTTAAGTGGAAAGAACGGACTTGTGGATAAGACAAAGCAGTACTCCCCTAGCATCTGATTCACCAACTGCTCTTGCATGCATGCAGTTTCTCCAAAGGCGATAAAGGATTACATATTTTCTATGGATATTTTCTATGAGAATTCTTTTTTTGCCTGTGAATATACAAAATCTGAACATCCATGCTGCTTGTGATTTCATGCTCCTTCTGAAAATTCTTGCTTTTTTCCAGACAAGAAAACGTATATTTGTGTGATCCATGTTTTACTATTTTTAGATAAAGTGATGACCGTTAGTCTTCTCAGTAAGACTGACATTCACTACCTAATTTTTCCATAAGAGCGCAATCCTTATTCTTGAGATGTAGTTAATATAGCGAGGCTAGAAATGATGGAAGCCACACCGAGCTTGGTCACTACTTTAAAGGTATCATTTTAAATCGTGTCTATTGAAAGTGAAAATGCCTAGTCATTTTTGTAAGCTGGTTGAGCTTATTTTGATAGCATACGTTTAAAGCGTTGATCTGAATGATCTTTTGTAAAATCTGGTGATATTCAGAAGGCAGACACCTTTGAAGTCTATAGAATAATATCACTTAGTTATACCAGTTATTAATCCACGTTTGCTCATGTTACTCATCCTTTTATCTGAAGATTGGGTTTCATTATATTATTGAAGTTAAGGGAAATAAAGCAAAATTGATTTTCAAATGGATTCTAAGATTTCATTTCTGTTTTTAATCCCTCTGTAGAGGAAGACAGCATGTCAAGTGATGCAATTTTACACAGTAGGTTGAGGCCATGATCTTGGCTTTATAAACAAATACAGCAACAGTGGTAGTGAGAATCCTTGATTTTATTTTCATGCAGCTTGAATGGTCTTCTCTTACTTTTCTTTACTTATTATTACTATTTATTTGTATCATTTTTATTTATTTATTTGTTTATTTATGCAAGTTCTGAAAATAATCAACTGGTTTTCCTTGGCCAAAACAAAACACCATGAGGTTTCCATCAGGTGGCCATGGCCTCTTAATTGTTTGTTACTGCTAGTGGCTTCTGCTCTACTAATCAGTTTGTAGATGAACTGTTGAAGAATAATGAGGTTTCCTTAGTTGAGTGAAGTATCAGAATATCAGTGAAAAGGTGTCTGTAGTAAATATTTTTCATATTTGCATTAAAGATCATAATACAAACAGATTTCTGAGATGGACATATACTGAAGTCACTTGGAAGCAGACACACAAACAGAACAACCAAGCTAAAACAACCAACTCAGCCCTCCCAAGCCCCCCTGTCCTCCCTACCCCCAACAACAAACAAACAAACAAACAAACAAACAAACAAAAACTTAAGCAACAGCAATACAGATAGACAAACAAAAATTAAAAAAAAAAAAAAGAAAGAAAGAAAGAAAAAAGAAACGAAGAACAAGAAAAGGGAAACACACAATGGAAACTATGAAAAAGACAATGAGAGATACAGAGTGATGGGGAAGAAAATTGTCAGCAATACCTGTAGACAGTATCTTCTAGAACTAACAATGCAAAAGCAGGTATACATATGCAATAATAACACCAAGAACAAGATCACTACTGCATTCTAATTCATAAGTCATTCTCTTCTATGAGGCAGTTCTTTTGCTTAGTACACAATCCTGGAATGCAATGAAATAGCAAGTATCAACTAGTAACAGTGTTACACTATCTCCAGCTCTAAAATTAGACTCCTTATCTGGTTTGGACTAACGGGCTTACAGCAGGTCAGAAAAAGACTTGTGTGAATACTAAGCACAGAGAACTTTCTAAAAAGTAAGCAGCTAATCAGCAGTATTTAACCCGTAGGAAAAAATGTATATGCTTTACTGTGCTTTGACTAATTATAGAAATATTTATAAGGCCCCATCCATACAGAATTCAGAGATTTACAGTAGTAAATTTAGTAAGAATCCCAGATGAATTTTTGTCCTTTTCTCAGAGCTGAAGTGAGAGAAGCACTGGACTGGGCTCCCCAGGGAGGTGGTTGAGTCACCATCCCTGGATGTTTTAAAATCCGTTTGGATGCGGTGCTCAGGAACATGATTTAGCAGAGGGTTGTTAGAGCAAAAGTAGTATGGTTAGGTCATGGTTGGATTCGATGATTTTTCAGGTCTTTTCCAACCTGAGTGATTCTATGAGTGTAAGTGAGAAAACGACCTGCCAGAAATCACCAAACATACATAGAAATTGTCTGTAGCTCTGTCAAGGGTTGAAGCCTAGCAAGAAACCTTTTTTAATGTCTTTGAACTATTTCTGAAAACTTTCTGAATTCTGCCTCTCCTCCATTCTTTACCTCGCTACAATGTATTAGCCAGCTATAATTATCTCAAATTTCTTTTTTGTACTGTTTTTAATTGCTACAGTTTTCCAGAGCACTTTGTGTACAAAACCTAACTGGATAATCCTCACTGTAAGGGGCTATGAGTCCTTTCCATTTTGATTGGAGAAGGTAAAGCCATGGAGATATTTTATTTGATTTATGATTATCAATTTATGATCAGATATGATACAAACTGTGGAACACTTACAAAGCTTTGCTTTCTGTGCTTTGATTGCTTCTGCATTTGGCAAAACTCTCTCTCCTTATTTCTCTAGTTGTTCAACTGTAAAATATCAAAAGGATATGATACTCTAGGAGTGGGAATTATCACACAAACAAAAACAAGTGCACAAACTTGAAGTGCAATTTCTTGCTCAAACCAGAAAGGCCAATAGATTGGTAAAGAGCTTGACACTGTCACCATGTCAACACTTACAGACAATGCAAGTAACAAAAGTTTGGGCCCAAAATAGAACAGAACAGAACCTTGCGCTCTATATAATGCATGCCTCTGGGGCCAGGACCACATCCATCAGCCCAGGAAACAGAGCTGCTCTCCTCACCAGTAATAGCAGCCGGAGGAATCACAGAATCACAGAATGGCCAGGGTTGGAAGGGACCTCAAGCTTCATGAATCTCCAAACCCCCTGCCACATGCAAATCTAACCACATTTAATACCAGAGCACCACTAACCACCACATTTAATCCCAGAGCAGGCTGCGCAGGGCCCCATCCAACCTGGCCTTGAACACCTCCAGGGACGGGGCATGCACAGCCTCTCTGGAAGAAAGTGGCTTCTTATTCCACATTTATGCACACTTAGTAGATAAGATGAAATCCTTAAGAAGTACCAAAATGGTAACTTTTGTATTATAGACTATTTTGTTTTGCCAAGAGGCCCTCAGCAAAAGAACAACTTAAGGGGCCTCTGACAGGAGGTCAAACTGTCCCTCTTTTGGATTAGGAGGAATGCAAGTGATGCTCCCCTACATTTTTTCATCCAACTTACCTCTATCCCAGGACAGCAGGGGTCCAGGAATAATGGCCTAGTGCAGAATGAGCAAATGTGAGAATTAGCAATATGCGCTTAGCTAGCAACAGTTCATCTTTAGCCAGTATCTGATTGTTCTGATGGCTGTAACACCTTTCCCACTATGTAATCTGCCAGTTAGTGGTGGTTTTTAGAGGTAGTAGCTCAGATACGATCAGTAAGGAGCTTCATTTTTGGATTGGCAGACTTTTTAGGAGCTCCTATCTCCTTAGTTCACTTGACAACTGGTGTCTTTAAAGACCTGGAAACGGCACTTATGTACTATCCTGTTGCAGGGACTTCAGAAGCTTGCTTCCTGTGACAAACCTAACTGCAGCTTTTCCATATTTGATTATGCATTGGGCATCTTTGCCAAGCCTTGTAGGGGTATGAAAGAACAACAAAGGAATTCCATGAATTGTTATGGGCTGTGGATATATCCAGTTCTGCTTACTAATTAAAAAATAAATAAATAAATAAATAAATAAAATTCTCTGCTTTGTGGAAAGCAGCCTCTTCTCTTGAAATCTTATCTGTCTTAGGAAAAAACACCCTTGTTTCTCAGCTGTGGTGCTGTCTTGTTCTTGATATGCTTTGTGAATTAACATGACAGTTTTCTAAAGACAGCTCTCTCCCACGATCGCTGCAGTGAATATCTCCTGCATGCAACACAGGAATCTTCCTGAATTTCATTTCTGTCTGTGCGCATTTCCAGAAGAGTGCAATGGAATGTATTTATTTTGTTGATCCATATTCCAAAAATATTATGGAGTAAATAAATATGAAGCTTGAATTTTGCTGAGTTTTGAACTTTGAATGGACTTTGTCCTGTTTAAAGAAAGAATGTTCCTGAGCCTTCTCAGCATCACCAATCATCCGGCTTGCCTGGGTGGCATGAGCTGAAGAGTCATTGTCTTGGGCTGAAGATAATATGTCCTCAGTCAGTATATATGAGTAACAAAGCTTCTTTGTAATGTATGACTAAAACATAAAATGAGAAAGCATAACACTAGTGGGAATGTGGACCTTGCTTTTGTGAAACGAATGCATCAGTGTCTGATTCAAGAGAAGCACTTGCAATTGTGAAGGAGTTCTCCAGGTGTCTGTGATGCATCTTTGAAAACAGGTTGCTCACATATGTACCTACTGCCAAAAAGGTAATGAGGCTAACTAGGTAAGCCCTGTCTCATCTTCACCTTGAGCAACTATATTTCTTTTTTGACTCCATAAATGATTTGATTTCATTTGGCAAATCATAACATCTTCTTCGCATTTTATCCCAACTTAGCAACTCCTCTGCCTGCTGGAGGCCCACTATTGCAATTGCAAATAAAATCTGCTTGATCAGAGCTACCGTCCCAGAAAATTATTTGGATATTTCCAACGCTTACCAAGACACCATTACAATTACCTGAGTATTTGAAGTTACAATGCAAGGAAATTTTGACAACGCATTTCAATATCTAGTGCTGCTGATCCCAGTTGAAGCCCTAGTTCACTAGAGCGTATATACACAAACAGTGATTCTTGGAGAAAATTAAAAAGACACCACAAGAGAAGGGCTCTGGAGATACCAGTGTAAGAGAGTGGAAATCACAAATTCAGTGCAGCGTGTAATCCTAATGAAACCGGCCAAAGCAATATTCCATAACATATATGTTATAACATATGTTCTATGTTATGACAATATGTTCATGCCGAAGGAGTTTTGAAGGGGACAGAAACTCGTCTAGCTCTCTTCTGGTGCTTGGTAGGTTACATTTGCCTAGTGTTTTGCAACATACGTCACTCAATGAAGATTACAATTAGCTCAGCAGTGCAGGAGTGAAGAGAAGGTGAGTTCTGGCTCATCATAAATATGCATGAAGAGTGCCCATATCTATGGGAGTGCAGACAGGGCCAGGCTCGGGGAGTTATATTCTCATATTCTGAATCCAACAGGCCGATCGTCTCTTTAAGCAGTTCTCTCAAAGTATCGGACTTACGTGCGAATGAAATGCCGTTTCTGCAGTGAGAAGCAGCAAGATGAGTATTTCATGGTCTCTGGTGCCATCTATTGTCATTTATTGGTACTAACAACTCTTGTTGGGATTCCCTTCATTACTGGAAACGGCACTTATGTACTATCCTGTTGCAGGGACTTCAGAAGCTTGCTTCCTGTGACAAACCTAACTGCAGCTTTTCCATATTTGATTATGCATTGGGCATCTTTGCCAAGCCTTGTAGGGGTATGAAAGAACAACAAAGGAATTCCATGAATTGTTATGGGCTGTGGATATATCCAGTTCTATTTACTAGTTAAAAAATAAATAAATAAATAAATAAATAAATAAATAAAATTCTCTGCTTTGTGGAAAGCAGCCTCTTCTCTTGAAATCTTATCTGTCTTAGGAAAAAACACCCTTGTTTCTCAGCTGTGGTGCTGTCTTGTTCTTGATATGCTTTGTGAATTAACATGACAGTTTTCCAAAGACAGCTCTCTCCCACGATCACTGCAGTGAATATCTCCTGCATGCAACACAGGAATCTTCCTGAATTTCATTTCTGTCTGTGCGCATTTCCAGAAGAGTGCAATGGAACCAGCAACAGGTTTTGCAAGAATGGGACTTATTTATTTCGTTGATCCATATTCCAAAAATATCATTGTGTAAATAAATACGAAGCTTGAATTTTGCCAAAGTTTGAATGGACTTTGTCCTGTTTAAAGAAAGAATGTTCCTGAGCCTTCTCAGCATCACCAATCATCTGGCTTGCCTGGGTGGCATGAGCTGAAGAGTCATTGTCTTGGGCTGAAGATAATATGTCCTCAGTCAGTATATATGAGTAACAAAGCTTCTTTGTAATGTATGACTAAAACATAAAATGAGAAAGCAGAACACTAGTGGGAATGTGGACCTTGCTTTTGTGAAACAATGCATCAGTGTCTGATTCAAGAGAAGCACTTGCAATTGTATAGGTGTTCTCCAGGTGTTTGCCAGAGGTTTTTGATGAAATATTGCTCTTTCTGTCTCTGGGGGTTATAAACTTGGTTTTCCCTGTTTGTGTTAAAGGCAGATTTACAATTCTCCTTCAGTTAATATTGTTTGATCCTTAATTTCAGTTCTATTTAATTTCTTGCCAGAGTCACCTGGTAAGTGCAAGCATGTATTTATTCCTTCTTGTTTTCTCAGGCCATATTCAATTAATCCCAAAAAGTAAGCCATTCATTTATTTGTTTGTTTGTGTATTTGTTAGTTAGTTTGTTTTTTTATTGGGATTAGCTGCTTCTGTTGTTACAAAATCATCTACGGGCAGGAAGAGGCACCCGTACCCAGGAAAGGTAGACTTCTTTATCCTGCTCCCCTAGCTGTAATTTAACCAAAAGAACTGCTAGGGTAGACTTCCCAAATTCCCATCCTTCATCTATGCAACCAGAAATTGCTCCCTCTTTCTCAGTAATTTAAGATTACTTTCATTCCAATGGGGCGGAGCCCTCTCTGGGCTCTTCCACACCTCCCCCCACCCCCTTCCTCCCCCCCCACCCCCCACTCCCCATGCCTCTCTGAGTGGATCCCTGTGTCCTACGGCCCTACTCCAGTGCCGTGACACTAACAGCCGCTGTTATTCCCAGGTTACCTCCTCTTCTCCAGAGGCTCCCAGTACCAACACTGGGATTCTCTCTGCAGAGCCTAGTCTCACTTCCAGTGCCCTGTCCTCTCACCTCCCCCTTTGCAAGTAATGTTGTTTACAGCAGAAGTCTCCGTCTGCAGCTCACTCTCTCACACCAAGTTCTGCTAGCGGGGAAACGGTGTGGAGGGTTGCTCTCACACCAGCACAGATTAACTCACTTTCTCTTTAACCCTTCTTCCTTTGTCGTACCCTCAGTTACACTTCCACATACCCTCCATTCTACTTCTGTATACCTTGTAACAATTACCTTTCTTAGACCACCAAAACAGTTTCTCTCCTTCCTTTCAAAATCCACAGATCAAACCGCGCAAGTCTTCAACTTCCACAAACACCCAGCACTTGGTCTCTCCTGATTAGGGTACTCAATTAGAAAACTGGTCCCTTTATTCCATTTCTGTTCCTAGTTTCTCATTTAGTGGCCTTTTCTTATTTGATGGCCCTCCTGCAACATCCTTCCAATGTGCCAACATACACCTGAGAGGTGTTTGGTTTGGTTTTCTGTTTGTTTGGTTTGGTTTTTTTGCTGGTGTGAGAGCAACCTCTCCACACCGAATAACTATGGAATTTCGAGCCACAATTCTTTGCAGTGTGGTTCCCTTTGGTCCACTTCTGTGTTCTGTGACACAAGGGTAGAAGTGAAAAGCCTCTCTTAAAGAGGCAGCTGGAGATTCGAGGAGCGACAGATGCTGTGCTCCCAGGGAGCACATTCGAAGAAGTCGGGAGAGATCCTTTCTGCACAGCGCAGAAAATAACCCCCTCCGGAGGAACGGCAGCAGGCTGAATTCGGACGTTCTCGGCCTCAGAACGGCACGACTTCGCTCTGCCGGCTCGGAAGTGGCACTCGCGCTGAAGCGCTCCGGAGCGTTTGCCGTTGCTGCCCGAGAAGTCGCGCTTATCGGCGAATGCCGCTTTCAGCCTCCAGCCGCGGTGTCGTGTTCCTCCGTCGCCGAGAAGGGCGACTGTCGCCGGCAGCTTTTCTCCGAGTTGCCGGCTCTTCTCCGCACATCGGAAAGGAGCGCTTTGGACGTCGCCGAGTGTACATATACGCAGAATGCACTACGCCTGGCTCTGAATGTTGAGTCCGCACCTTCATTTCAAGCCACAACTCTTTGCAGTGTGGTTCTCTGTGGCTCCACTTCTGTGTTCTGTGACACAAGGGTAGAAGTGAAAAGCCTCTCTTAAAGAGGCAGCTGGAGATTCGAGGAGCGACAGATGCTGTGCTCCCAGGGAGCACATTCGAAGAAGTCGGGAGAGATCCTTTCTGCACTGCGCAGAAAATAATCCCCTCCGGAGGAACGGCAGCAGGCTGAATTCGGACGTTCTCGGCTTCAGAACGGCACGACTTCGCTCTGCCGGCTCGGAAGTGGCACTCGCGCTGAAGCGCTCCGGAGCGTTTGCCGTTGCTGCCCGAGAAGTCGCGCTTATCGGCGAATGCCGCTTTCAGCCTCCAGCCGCGGTGTCGTGTTCCTCCGTCGCCGAGAAGGGCGACTGTCGCCGGCAGCTTTTCTCCGAGTTGCCGGCTCTTCTCCGCACATCGGAAAGGAGCGCTTTGGACGTCGCCGAGTGTACATATACGCAGAATGCACTACGCCTGGCTCTGAATGTTGAGTCCGCACCTTCATTTCAAGCCACAACTCTTTGCAGTGTGGTTCTCTGTGGAGAGTGCATTCTGCGTATATGTACACTCGGCGTATATGTATACACGGCAAACGCTCCGGAGCGCTTCAGCGCGAGTGCCACTTCCGAGCCGGCAGAGCGAAGTCGTGCCGTTCTGAAGCCGAGAACGTCCGAATTCAGCCTGCTGCCGTTCCTCCGGAGGGGGTTATTTTCTGCGCAGTGCAGAAAGGATCTCTCCCGACTTCTTCGAATGTGCTCCCTGGGAGCACAGCATCTGTCGCTCCTCGAATCTCCAGCTGCCTCTTTAAGAGAGGCTTTTCACTTCTACCCTTGTGTCACAGAACACAGAAGTGGAGCCACAGAGAACCACACTGCAAAGAGTTGTGGCTTGAAATGAAGGTGCGGACTCAACATTCAGAGCCAGGCGTAGTGCATTCTGCGTATATGTACACTCGGCGACGTCCAAAGCGCTCCTTTCCGATGTGCGGAGAAGAGCCGGCAACTCGGAGAAAAGCTGCCGGCGACAGTCGCCCTTCTCGGCGACGGAGGAACACGACACCGCGGCTGGAGGCTGAAAGCGGCATTCGCCGATAAGCGCGACTTCTCGGGCAGCAACGGCAAACGCTCCGGAGCGCTTCAGCGCGAGTGCCACTTCCGAGCCGGCAGAGCGAAGTCGTGCCGTTCTGAGGCCGAGAACGTCCGAATTCAGCCTGCTGCCGTTCCTCCGGAGGGGGTTATTTTCTGCGCTGTGCAGAAAGGATCTCTCCCGACTTCTTCGAATGTGCTCCCTGGGAGCACAGCATCTGTCGCTCCTCGAATCTCCAGCTGCCTCTTTAAGAGAGGCTTTTCACTTCTACCCTTGTGTCACAGAACACAGAAGTGGAGCCACAGAGAACCACACTGCAAAGAGTTGTGGCTTGAAATGAAGGTGCGGACTCAACATTCAGAGCCAGGCGTAGTGCATTCTGCGTATATGTACACTCGGCGACGTCCAAAGCGCTCCTTTCCGATGTGCGGAGAAGAGCCGGCAACTCGGAGAAAAGCTGCCGGCGACAGTCGCCCTTCTCGGCGACGGAGGAACACGACACCGCGGCTGGAGGCTGAAAGCGGCATTCGCCGATAAGCGCGACTTCTCGGGCAGCAACGGCAAACGCTCCGGAGCGCTTCAGCGCGAGTGCCACTTCCGAGTCGGCAGAGCGAAGTCGTGCCGTTCTGAGGCCGAGAACGTCCGAATTCAGCCTGCTGCCGTTCCTCCGGAGGGGGTTATTTTCTGCGCTGTGCAGAAAGGATCTCTCCCGACTTCTTCGAATGTGCTCCCTGGGAGCACAGCATCTGTCGCTCCTCGAATCTCCAGCTGCCTCTTTAAGAGAGGCTTTTCACTTCTACCCTTGTGTCACAGAACACAGAAGTGGAGCCACAGAGAACCACACTGCAAAGAGTTGTGGCTTGAAATGAAGGTGCGGACTCAACATTCAGAGCCAGGCGTAGTGCATTCTGCGTATATGTACACTCGGCGACGTCCAAAGCGCTCCTTTCCGATGTGCGGAGAAGAGCCGGCAACTCGGAGAAAAGCTGCCGGCGACAGTCGCCCTTCTCGGCGACGGAGGAACACGACACCGCGGCTGGAGGCTGAAAGCGGCATTCGCCGATAAGCGCGACTTCTCGGGCAGCAACGGCAAACGCTCCGGAGCGCTTCAGCGCGAGTGCCACTTCCGAGCCGGCAGAGCGAAGTCGTGCCGTTCTGAAGCCGAGAACGTCCGAATTCAGCCTGCTGCCGTTCCTCCGGAGGGGGTTATTTTCTGCGCAGTGCAGAAAGGATCTCTCCCGACTTCTTCGAATGTGCTCCCTGGGAGCACAGCATCTGTCGCTCCTCGAATCTCCAGCTGCCTCTTTAAGAGAGGCTTTTCACTTCTACCCTTGTGTCACAGAACACAGAAGTGGAGCCACAGAGAACCACACTGCAAAGAGTTGTGGCTTGAAATGAAGGTGCGGACTCAACATTCAGAGCCAGGCGTAGTGCATTCTGCGTATATGTACACTCGGCGACGTCCAAAGCGCTCCTTTCCGATGTGCGGAGAAGAGCCGGCAACTCGGAGAAAAGCTGCCGGCGACAGTCGCCCTTCTCGGCGACGGAGGAACACGACACCGCGGCTGGAGGCTGAAAGCGGCATTCGCCGATAAGCGCGACTTCTCGGGCAGCAACGGCAAACGCTCCGGAGCGCTTCAGCGCGAGTGCCACTTCCGAGCCGGCAGAGCGAAGTCGTGCCGTTCTGAGGCCGAGAACGTCCGAATTCAGCCTGCTGCCGTTCCTCCGGAGGGGGTTATTTTCTGCGCTGTGCAGAAAGGATCTCTCCCGACTTCTTCGAATGTGCTCCCTGGGAGCACAGCATCTGTCGCTCCTCGAATCTCCAGCTGCCTCTTTAAGAGAGGCTTTTCACTTCTACCCTTGTGTCACAGAACACAGAAGTGGACCAAAGGGAACCACACTGCAAAGAATTGTGGCTCGAAATTCCATAGTTATTCGGTGTGGAGAGGTTGCTCTCACACCAGCAAAAAAACCAAACCAAACAAACAGAAAACCAAACCAAACACCTCTCAGGTGTATGTTGGCACATTGGAAGGATGTTGCAGGAGGGCCATCAAATAAGAAAAGGCCACTAAATGAGAAACTAGGAACAGAAATGGAATAAAGGGACCAGTTTTCTAATTGAGTACCCTAATCAGGAGAGACCAAGTGCTGGGTGTTTGTGGAAGTTGAAGACTTGCGCGGTTTGATCTGTGGATTTTGAAAGGAAGGAGAGAAACTGTTTTGGTGGTCTAAGAAAGGTAATTGTTACAAGGTATACAGAAGTAGAATGGAGGGTATGTGGAAGTGTAACTGAGGGTACGACAAAGGAAGAAGGGTTAAAGAGAAAGTGAGTTAATCTGTGCTGGTGTGAGAGCAACCCTCCACACCGTTTCCCCGCTAGCAGAACTTGGTGTGAGAGAGTGAGCTGCAGACGGAGACTTCTGCTGTAAACAACATTACTTGCAAAGGGGGAGGTGAGAGGACAGGGCACTGGAAGTGAGACTAGGCTCTGCAGAGAGAATCCCAGTGTTGGTACTGGGAGCCTCTGGAGAAGAGGAGGTAACCTGGGAATAACAGCGGCTGTTAGTGTCACGGCACTGGAGTAGGGCCGTAGGACACAGGGATCCACTCAGAGAGGCATGGGGAGTGGGGGGTGGGGGGGGAGGAAGGGGGTGGGGGGAGGTGTGGAAGAGCCCAGAGAGGGCTCCGCCCCATTGGAATGAAAGTAATCTTAAATTACTGAGAAAGAGGGAGCAATTTCTGGTTGCATAGATGAAGGATGGGAATTTGGGAAGTCTACCCTAGCAGTTCTTTTGGTTAAATTACAGCTAGGGGAGCAGGATAAAGAAGTCTACCTTTCCTGGGTACGGGTGCCTCTTCCTGCCCGTAGATGATTTTGTAACAACAGAAGCAGCTAATCCCAATAAAAAAACAAACTAACTAACAAATACACAAACAAACAAATAAATGAATGGCTTACTTTTTGGGATTAATTGAATATGGCCTGAGAAAACAAGAAGGAATAAATACATGCTTGCACTTACCAGGTGACTCTGGCAAGAAATTAAATAGAACTGAAATTAAGGATCAAACAATATTAACTGAAGGAGAATTGTAAATCTGCCTTTAACACAAACAGGGAAAACCAAGTTTATAACCCCCAGAGACAGAAAGAGCAATATTTCATCAAAAACCTCTGGCAAACACCTGGAGAACACCTATACAATTGCAAGTGCTTCTCTTGAATCAGACACTGATGCATTGTTTCACAAAAGCAAGGTCCACATTCCCACTAGTGTTCTGCTTTCTCATTTTATGTTTTAGTCATACATTACAAAGAAGCTTTGTTACTCATATATACTGACTGAGGACATATTATCTTCAGCCCAAGACAATGACTCTTCAGCTCATGCCACCCAGGCAAGCCAGATGATTGGTGATGCTGAGAAGGCTCAGGAACATTCTTTCTTTAAACAGGACAGAGTCCATTCAAACTTTGGCAAAAAGCTTCGTATTTATTTACACAATGATATTTTTGGAATATGGATCAACGAAATAAATAAGTCCCATTCTTGCAAAACCTGTTGCTGGTTCCATTGCACTCTTCTGGAAATGCGCACAGACAGAAATGAAATTCAGGAAGATTCCTGTGTTGCATGCAGGAGATGTTCACTGCAGTGATCGTGGGAGAGAGCTGTCTTTGGAAAACTGTCATGTTAATTCACAAAGCATATCAAGAACAAGACAGCACCACAGCTGAGAAACAAGGGTGTTTTTTCCTAAGACAGATAAGATTTCAAGAGAAGAGGCTGCTTTCCACAAAGCAGAGAATTTTATTTATTTATTTATTTATTTATTTATTTATTTATTTATTTATTTATTTATTAACTAGTAAATAGAACTGGATATATCCACAGCCCATAACAATTCATGGAATTCCTTTGTTGTTCTTTCATACCCCTACAAGGCTTGGCAAAGATGCCCAATGCATAATCAAATATGGAAAAGCTGCAGTTAGGTTTGTCACAGGAAGCAAGCTTCTGAAGTCCCTGCAACAGGATAGTACATAAGTGCCGTTTCCAGTAATGAAGGGAATCCCAACAAGAGTTGTTAGTACCAATAAATGACAATAGATGGCACCAGAGACCATGAAATACTCATCTTGCTGCTTCTCACTGCAGAAACGGCATTTCATTCGCACGTAAGTCCGATACTTTGAGAGAACTGCTTAAAGAGACGATCGGCCTGTTGGATTCAGAATATGAGAATATAACTCCCCGAGCCTGGCCCTGTCTGCACTCCCATAGATATGGGCACTCTTCATGCATATTTATGATGAGCCAGAACTCACCTTCTCTTCACTCCTGCACTGCTGAGCTAATTGTAATCTTCATTGAGTGACGTATGTTGCAAAACACTAGGCAAATGTAACCTACCAAGCACCAGAAGAGAGCTAGACGAGTTTCTGTCCCCTTCAAAACTCCTTCGGCATGAACATATTGTCATAACATAGAACATATGTTATAACATATATGTTATGGAATATTGCTTTGGCCGGTTTCATTAGGATTACACGCTGCACTGAATTTGTGATTTCCACTCTCTTACACTGGTATCTCCAGAGCCCTTCTCTTGTGGTGTCTTTTTAATTTTCTCCAAGAATCACTGTTTGTGTATATACGCTCTAGTGAACTAGGGCTTCAACTGGGATCAGCAGCACTAGATATTGAAATGCGTTGTCAAAATTTCCTTGCATTGTAACTTCAAATACTCAGGTAATTGTAATGGTGTCTTGGTAAGCGTTGGAAATATCCAAATAATTTTCTGGGACGGTAGCTCTGATCAAGCAGATTTTATTTGCAATTGCAATAGTGGGCCTCCAGCAGGCAGAGGAGTTGCTAAGTTGGGATAAAATGCGAAGAAGATGTTATGATTTGCCAAATGAAATCAAATCATTTATGGAGTCAAAAAAGAAATATAGTTGCTCAAGGTGAAGATGAGACAGGGCTTACCTAGTTAGCCTCATTACCTTTTTGGCAGTAGGTACATATGTGAGCAACCTGTTTTCAAAGATGCATCACAGACACCTGGAGAACTCCTTCACAATTGCAAGTGCTTCTCTTGAATCAGACACTGATGCATTCGTTTCACAAAAGCAAGGTCCACATTCCCACTAGTGTTATGCTTTCTCATTTTATGTTTTAGTCATACATTACAAAGAAGCTTTGTTACTCATATATACTGACTGAGGACATATTATCTTCAGCCCAAGACAATGACTCTTCAGCTCATGCCACCCAGGCAAGCCGGATGATTGGTGATGCTGAGAAGGCTCAGGAACATTCTTTCTTTAAACAGGACAAAGTCCATTCAAAGTTCAAAACTCAGCAAAATTCAAGCTTCATATTTATTTACTCCATAATATTTTTGGAATATGGATCAACAAAATAAATACATTCCATTGCACTCTTCTGGAAATGCGCACAGACAGAAATGAAATTCAGGAAGATTCCTGTGTTGCATGCAGGAGATATTCACTGCAGCGATCGTGGGAGAGAGCTGTCTTTAGAAAACTGTCATGTTAATTCACAAAGCATATCAAGAACAAGACAGCACCACAGCTGAGAAACAAGGGTGTTTTTTCCTAAGACAGATAAGATTTCAAGAGAAGAGGCTGCTTTCCACAAAGCAGAGAATTTTATTTATTTATTTATTTATTTATTTTTTAATTAGTAAGCAGAACTGGATATATCCACAGCCCATAACAATTCATGGAATTCCTTTGTTGTTCTTTCATACCCCTACAAGGCTTGGCAAAGATGCCCAATGCATAATCAAATATGGAAAAGCTGCAGTTAGGTTTGTCACAGGAAGCAAGCTTCTGAAGTCCCTGCAACAGGATAGTACATAAGTGCCGTTTCCAGGTCTTTAAAGACACCAGTTGTCAAGTGAACTAAGGAGATAGGAGCTCCTAAAAAGTCTGCCAATCCAAAAATGAAGCTCCTTACTGATCGTATCTGAGCTACTACCTCTAAAAACCACCACTAACTGGCAGATTACATAGTGGGAAAGGTGTTACAGCCATCAGAACAATCAGATACTGGCTAAAGATGAACTGTTGCTAGCTAAGCGCATATTGCTAATTCTCACATTTGCTCATTCTGCACTAGGCCATTATTCCTGGACCCCTGCTGTCCTGGGATAGAGGTAAGTTGGATGAAAAAATGTAGGGGAGCATCACTTGCATTCCTCCTAATCCAAAAGAGGGACAGTTTGACCTCCTGTCAGAGGCCCCTTAAGTTGTTCTTTTGCTGAGGGCCTCTTGGCAAAACAAAATAGTCTATAATACAAAAGTTACCATTTTGGTACTTCTTAAGGATTTCATCTTATCTACTAAGTGTGCATAAATGTGGAATAAGAAGCCACTTTCTTCCAGAGAGGCTGTGCATGCCCCGTCCCTGGAGGTGTTCAAGGCCAGGTTGGATGGGGCCCTGCGCAGCCTGCTCTGGGATTAAATGTGGTGGTTAGTGGTGCTCTGGTATTAAATGTGGTTAGATTTGCATGTGGCAGGGGGTTTGGAGATTCATGAAGCTTGAGGTCCCTTCCAACCCTGGCCATTCTGTGATTCTGTGATTCCTCCGGCTGCTATTACTGGTGAGGAGAGCAGCTCTGTTTCCTGGGCTGATGGATGTGGTCCTGGCCCCAGAGGCATGCATTATATAGAGCGCAAGGTTCTGTTCTGTTCTATTTTGGGCCCAAACTTTTGTTACTTGCATTGTCTGTAAGTGTTGACATGGTGACAGTGTCAAGCTCTTTACCAATCTATTGGCCTTTCTGGTTTGAGCAAGAAATTGCACTTCAAGTTTGTGCACTTGTTTTTGTTTGTGTGATAATTCCCACTCCTAGAGTATCATATCCTTTTGATATTTTACAGTTGAACAACTAGAGAAATAAGGAGAGAGAGTTTTGCCAAATGCAGAAGCAATCAAAGCACAGAAAGCAAAGCTTTGTAAGTGTTCCACAGTTTGTATCATATCTGATCATAAATTGATAATCATAAATCAAATAAAATATCTCCATGGCTTTACCTTCTCCAATCAAAATGGAAAGGACTCATAGCCCCTTACAGTGAGGATTATCCAGTTAGGTTTTGTACACAAAGTGCTCTGGAAAACTGTAGCAATTAAAAACAGTACAAAAAAGAAATTTGAGATAATTATAGCTGGCTAATACATTGTAGCGAGGTAAAGAATGGAGGAGAGGCAGAATTCAGAAAGTTTTCAGAAATAGTTCAAAGACATTAAAAAAGGTTTCTTGCTAGGCTTCAACCCTTGACAGAGCTACAGACAATTTCTATGTATGTTTGGTGATTTCTGGCAGGTCGTTTTCTCACTTACACTCATAGAATCACTCAGGTTGGAAAAGACCTGAAAAATCATCGAATCCAACCATGACCTAACCATACTACTTTTGCTCTAACAACCCTCTGCTAAATCATGTTCCTGAGCACCGCATCCAAACGGATTTTAAAACATCCAGGGATGGTGACTCAACCACCTCCCTGGGGAGCCCAGTCCAGTGCTTCTCTCACTTCAGCTCTGAGAAAAGGACAAAAATTCATCTGGGATTCTTACTAAATTTACTACTGTAAATCTCTGAATTCTGTATGGATGGGGCCTTATAAATATTTCTATAATTAGTCAAAGCACAGTAAAGCATATACATTTTTTCCTACAGGTTAAATACTGCTGATTAGCTGCTTACTTTTTAGAAAGTTCTCTGTGCTTAGTATTCACACAAGTCTTTTTTTGACCTGCTGTAAGCCCGTTAGTCCAAACCAGATAAGGAGTCTAATTTTAGAGCTGGAGATAGTGTAACACTGTTACTAGTTGATACTTGCTATTTCATTGCATTCCAGGATTGTGTACTAAGCAAAAGAACTGCCTCATAGAAGAGAATGACTTATGAATTAGAATGCAGTAGTGATCTTGTTCTTGGTGTTATTATTGCATATGTATACCTGCCTTTGCATTGTTAGTTCTAGAAGATACTGTCTACAGGTATTGCTGACAATTTTCTTCCCCATCACTCTGTATCTCTCATTGTCTTTTTCATAGTTTCCATTGTGTGTTTCCCTTTTCTTGTTCTTCGTTTCTTTTTTCTTTCTTTCTTTCTTTTTTTTTTTTTTTAATTTTTGTTTGTCTATCTGTATTGCTGTTGCTTAAGTTTTTGTTTGTTTGTTTGTTTGTTTGTTTGTTGTTGGGGGTAGGGAGGACAGGGGGGCTTGGGAGGGCTGAGTTGGTTGTTTTAGCTTGGTTGTTCTGTTTGTGTGTCTGCTTCCAAGTGACTTCAGTATATGTCCATCTCAGAAATCTGTTTGTATTATGATCTTTAATGCAAATATGAAAAATATTTACTACAGACACCTTTTCACTGATATTCTGATACTTCACTCAACTAAGGAAACCTCATTATTCTTCAACAGTTCATCTACAAACTGATTAGTAGAGCAGAAGCCACTAGCAGTAACAAACAATTAAGAGGCCATGGCCACCTGATGGAAACCTCATGGTGTTTTGTTTTGGCCAAGGAAAACCAGTTGATTATTTTCAGAACTTGCATAAATAAACAAATAAATAAATAAAAATGATACAAATAAATAGTAATAATAAGTAAAGAAAAGTAAGAGAAGACCATTCAAGCTGCATGAAAATAAAATCAAGGATTCTCACTACCACTGTTGCTGTATTTGTTTATAAAGCCAAGATCATGGCCTCAACCTACTGTGTAAAATTGCATCACTTGACATGCTGTCTTCCTCTACAGAGGGATTAAAAACAGAAATGAAATCTTAGAATCCATTTGAAAATCAATTTTGCTTTATTTCCCTTAACTTCAATAATATAATGAAACCCAATCTTCAGATAAAAGGATGAGTAACATGAGCAAACGTGGATTAATAACTGGTATAACTAAGTGATATTATTCTATAGACTTCAAAGGTGTCTGCCTTCTGAATATCACCAGATTTTACAAAAGATCATTCAGATCAACGCTTTAAACGTATGCTATCAAAATAAGCTCAACCAGCTTACAAAAATGACTAGGCATTTTCACTTTCAATAGACACGATTTAAAATGATACCTTTAAAGTAGTGACCAAGCTCGGTGTGGCTTCCATCATTTCTAGCCTCGCTATATTAACTACATCTCAAGAATAAGGATTGCGCTCTTATGGAAAAATTAGGTAGTGAATGTCAGTCTTACTGAGAAGACTAACGGTCATCACTTTATCTAAAAATAGTAAAACATGGATCACACAAATATACGTTTTCTTGTCTGGAAAAAAGCAAGAATTTTCAGAAGGAGCATGAAATCACAAGCAGCATGGATGTTCAGATTTTGTATATTCACAGGCAAAAAAAGAATTCTCATAGAAAATATCCATAGAAAATATGTAATCCTTTATCGCCTTTGGAGAAACTGCATGCATGCAAGAGCAGTTGGTGAATCAGATGCTAGAGGAGTACTGCTTTGTCTTATCCACAAGTCCGTTCTTTCCACTTAAACACAACAACTTCTAAACAGAATTAGGTCATGTTGGAGGAAGATCAAAGAACTGGATTGAGTACCAAAAAACATTCAATGCTGCCAAACTCTTTTAAAACAGCTAAAAGGAAAATATTTGATTTTACTGTACATCAGAAATACTTGAAGGAAAGATATCTTGATACTCTAGGTCATCAAAAGCCCAAAAGGTAAAGCTAAGTTCCAGTGCTACTGATGATACAAAAAATGAAAAATTGTCTTTTGATGCAAATATAAATTACATTACATAAATTACCAAGAAAGATACTGAGCAGGCTCCCACCTAGCATCTGCACTGTAAGCTACACAGTAAAAAGCCAATCAACATCTTCATGCCACTGTCTGGTAAGAAGAATAACCTCCAAAACAACTTCATTGAAAATCTTTTAACTTTCACTAAGATAAACCTTTTATTAAACTGTTTTGAGAGAAAGTGTGTGTGCTCATCCACTAGAAAAAGTGGCTTTTTGCATAAGGGGCTTCTCAAATAAAGCTTATGTACAGTTCAATGAGTGCTTTGAAAATTTAGGCTGTTTAAAATGATTCTGATTTTGTAAGAATCAATTATTATAGAGTCTACACCTCCTGAACAATCGAACTAACATTGTACTCCTAATAAACATCAATGTAATTTGAATCAATACACGTGTTGTACGTTTACACAATCCCAACTCAGCTTTCTGAAACCTTCTTTTGACCTTTCAGATCACAAGAGTATTGCCCTGAGTGCAGGTGTCCAGTTGTGGAAAGGCCTGCCATAATGCTGATGTGTGGTATGAAACTGGGGTGCTAGACACAACTAGTTCCAGTCCACTGCTACTCACTCCTACTGCCCCACAGGACCCATTAGCCAATGAGCAGGCAGCTCAGAGGGAGTGGAGCTCAGAAGAAAGATCCCACAAAAGAGTGGGAACACCTTGTAAGAAGGTCATGGAGAAGGTGCTACGTGCCCCCAGCAACGCTCACCCTGCAGCTCCTGAAGAGCGTATGCTGGATCGGGGAGAGGTGTGAGGAGGAAGGGAAAGCGCAGAGGAGCTACTCTGCAACAGATGAAGGAGTCAGAAACGGAGGGGTGAGGAAGACCTGCTGAGCAGGGAATGGGAAGAATAAATGAAATTTATCTTCCCTAAGTGAAATATGTTTTACTTCTGAGGTAATATTCCCATGGGCTTTCCCCTCTCTCTCTGGCTTTCTGTGGAGGGGGAGTGAGAGAGAGGCTGAGTGAGTGTCTGGTGGCCATAAAATCAACACACCAAATGCACTGTGGCAAAAGCAATATAAAATCAATATACACTGATTAAGTTGACAAGGCACAGTCTCAGCACCTCGATTACTAGGAAGTCAGGTAGATCTTGGTGCATTATACAATAGATGTTCTTACTGATGGTGTCGATCGCCTAAGCAAATTATGCCTTTGAAGAGAAAGTTGTACAGCTGATTCAACGTGTATGTATGAGGTGTGCTTCAACAGTAACGTCTCCTATTTGATTATATTCGTCCACAATATCAGAGGCCGATGCTGGTGGTGTGACAATAGAGGATGTACCTTCTCAACAGTGTTCCACTACAGGTATATTACATACCTGTATATATACATACGTATATACAGGTGTGTTAGTGTTTAGTGTACTTAGCTAACATTTTGACAGTTACCTGCTTTTTTTTCCTTTCCCCCCCCCAAAACTATTGTTATGATTTTCCAGGATCAAAGAACATCTATCACAATTAATTTTCCATAGATCATTTCTTCTTTTTTTCATCATTTTGCGTTCCCTTACTTTCGGGCTCTGAACCTTGCTTCTACAATGCAAAGGGATTCCAGCCACCACATGCATACAGCCAAGACATTTTAGTGTGAACTAGATACTCAGGCATACACAACCTGTAACGCACATGCTACGTGTATCCCAACTCAACTTGCACCCCCTACAGCTGTATCTATCATGGCAGCAGCTCTACCCTGATGAGTGGCCAGGCCTAGCCCAGAGTCACAGCAAGGTTTGCAGAGCAGCACTGAAAAATAAAGCAACAGAACTGAGAAAAGCCTGTCACCGGAAGAAAATATTTTCAACAAAGTCACATGGCAAAAGAAGGTAATGACAGTGCTTTCTAACGGGAGATAAGCGCCATAGCAGGTAACCATACAAGGCCATATGACCATACCTAACAGGTAACCATACATAACCTACAAGAACCATAGCAGCAGGTAACAAAGAAAAATTAGCTCACCCCTTCCAGAAACTAGTAACAACTCAAAAGAAGAGCAAACTCAGAGAGATACTGCTCCCTCTGCTGCTAACACTTAAATAAAAGCACCTTTTCCAATCATTGCTTGCACCTGAGCTCCCTGGGAGAGCCTTGACCTCTCCACTAATGTTCAATCATTGGTTCAGGCTGTGAAGGGATGGAGTGCAGCAGAGTTGCCAGGTCACTGCCTGAACCAAAGAGTGAGTAGGTCAGGGCTCAACTCCTGCTGTTTTGGAAACATGAAGTACAACGTGCATCGCGATGCAGGTACAGTACCTATCAATGATGTGATTGACAGGTGATTGTTGCAAGGTGACTGTTGACAGTCTTCTTATGGTTCTGTTGGAACAGTACTTGATGTTCCTTCTGGAGGCTTCTCTTCTTCAGTTTGGGTTTGGGTTCCCTGGTTCCCAGAATTTCAGCACTCCACCACCTGGTGTCATGACATACCCTCGTAGACACTGAAGCACGCTGAAGTGTTGATGCTCCTACCAGTGGTCCTGTGGACTTCACAGCCTCAAGGGGAGTAGTACAGATGTTTAAAAGGTATGAGGAGTGGTGGGTCTGCCTTCAGTGGGAGGATACAGGCTGCGTTTTTGTCTTGAGTCAAACACCTCCACTTATGCTGGGGCATGTCCTGGCCTTTGGTACAACATCCTTTGTCCTGTATTTACCTTTGAAGGTCAATATTAATTATTCTGCCATACGTCCCCCATTTTGGAACTGCAAGCAGCTTTCGTGTCTTCTCTATGTGAGAAGTTAGTCCAGAACAAGGTTTTAACTCACCCTACAAATCCTGCCATGGGGCTGTTCTGCCAGTCGTACAAAGAAAATTGTCTTTCTGCTCTGCAGAGTACAATGAACTTTTCATCTTCTCACTTAACAGCTGTATCTTTTAAAGAATAAAAGTAAATATAAAATTAGCGAGGATTCAGTAACAGTAGGTCAGCTATAAATACTTGCAAATGGGAAACATACAGCGAGCATCTTTGGAATTATGACATTACAGCATTCTGATTTTAGGAAAGTTACAATTAAGCTCCGTTTCAATACAACCAACTCTATATTACAAACTCAACAAAAACGTACGGAGGAGCAGAAGTCCTGCTCAGTGCACTTAGTGCCTTTTACACGGTTATTCAGATACAGCATGGTCACAGCTCTGGCCCGGTTCGACCTGGATCCTTGACTAAATGGCACAGGGGGACCCATGGACCCACCCCCTGTGATGGTTCTGAACACAAAACAGCGGCAACGAGCTAAGGGAGAAAATTAATTTACTAGATATTATAGCACAGTGTGAGAGAATGCAATATAGCACAATACAATTGGAATTGTAGCCTAGCCTAGCCATGTTTGCCTAAAGATGAACTGTTGCTAGCTAAGCGCATATTGCTAATTCTCACATTTGCTCATTCTGCACTAGGCCATTATTCCTGGACCCCTGCTGTCCTGGGATAGAGGTAAGTTGGAAGAAAAAATGTAGGGGAGCATCACTTGCATTCCTCCTAATCCAAAAGAGGGACAGTTTGACCTCCTGTCAGAGGCCCCTTAAGTTGTTCTTTTGCTGAGGGCCTCTTGGCAGAACAGAATAGTCTATAATACAAAAGTTACCATTTTGGTACTTCTTGAGGATTTCATCTTATCTACTAAGTGTGCATAAATGTGGAATAAGAAGCCACTTTCTTCCCATGGGCTTTCCCCTCTCTCTCTGGTACGGCACAAATAAACGACTTTCCTTTTCCAGCTCGGGTACGAGCATTGTTTTGCAGAACACTAATACGGTCCGAAACACTCTGCAAGTTATACCAGTTCTGTCGTGCCCAATCCATACCTGATAAAGAGGGTCGAGCACCATGTTTTTCTAAAAGATCAAATAATACATCTTCACTTTTCATGGTGGCAATGCTGTCGCTCATTTTTTCAATACAATGAGAGACCTACACTAAGGGAGGAGGAGGTGCAGGTATTCAAAAGCTCAAGTGACTCCTTATCTCCCCAGGGAAACAGACACTTTTCAAATGCTAATGCTCAAAGCACTCTTCCCTTTCTCTGAGGGGAGCACACAAAAGCCCGTTAGTCCAAACCAGATAAGGAGTCTAATTTTAGAGCTGGAGATAGTGTAACACTGTTACTAGTTGATACTTGCTATTTCATTGCATTCCAGGATTGTGTACTAAGCAAAAGAACTGCCTCATAGAAGAGAATGACTTATGAATTAGAATGCAGTAGTGATCTTGTTCTTGGTGTTATTATTGCATATATATACCTGCCTTTGCATTGTTAGTTCTAGAAGATACTGTCTACAGGTATTGCTGACAATTTTCTTCCCCATCACTCTGTATCTCTCATTGTCTTTTTCATAGTTTCCATTGTGTGTTTCCCTTTTCTTGTTCTTCGTTTCTTTTTTCTTTCTTTCTTTCTTTTTTTTTTTTTTAATTTTTGTTTGTCTATCTGTATTGCTGTTGCTTAAGTTTTTGTTTGTTTGTTTGTTTGTTTGTTTGTTGTTGGGGGTAGGGAGGACAGGGGGGCTTGGGAGGGCTGAGTTGGTTGTTTTAGCTTGGTTGTTCTGTT
This sequence comes from Lagopus muta, assembly GCF_023343835.1. Taxonomy (NCBI): domain Eukaryota; kingdom Metazoa; phylum Chordata; class Aves; order Galliformes; family Phasianidae; genus Lagopus; species Lagopus muta. The sequence goes on from NW_026040169.1 coordinate 135,843, forward strand.
TGTGTGTCTGCTTCCAAGTGACTTCAGTATATGTCCATCTCAGAAATCTGTTTGTATTATGATCTTTAATGCAAATATGAAAAATATTTACTACAGACACCTTTTCACTGATATTCTGATACTTCACTCAACTAAGGAAACCTCATTATTCTTCAACAGTTCATCTACAAACTGATTAGTAGAGCAGAAGCCACTAGCAGTAACAAACAATTAAGAGGCCATGGCCACCTGATGGAAACCTCATGGTGTTTTGTTTTGGCCAAGGAAAACCAGTTGATTATTTTCAGAACTTGCATAAATAAACAAATAAATAAATAAAAATGATACAAATAAATAGTAATAATAAGTAAAGAAAAGTAAGAGAAGACCATTCAAGCTGCATGAAAATAAAATCAAGGATTCTCACTACCACTGTTGCTGTATTTGTTTATAAAGCCAAGATCATGGCCTCAACCTACTGTGTAAAATTGCATCACTTGACATGCTGTCTTCCTCTACAGAGGGATTAAAAACAGAAATGAAATCTTAGAATCCATTTGAAAATCAATTTTGCTTTATTTCCCTTAACTTCAATAATATAATGAAACCCAATCTTCAGATAAAAGGATGAGTAACATGAGCAAACGTGGATTAATAACTGGTATAACTAAGTGATATTATTCTATAGACTTCAAAGGTGTCTGCCTTCTGAATATCACCAGATTTTACAAAAGATCATTCAGATCAACGCTTTAAACGTATGCTATCAAAATAAGCTCAACCAGCTTACAAAAATGACTAGGCATTTTCACTTTCAATAGACACGATTTAAAATGATACCTTTAAAGTAGTGACCAAGCTCGGTGTGGCTTCCATCATTTCTAGCCTCGCTATATTAACTACATCTCAAGAATAAGGATTGCGCTCTTATGGAAAAATTAGGTAGTGAATGTCAGTCTTACTGAGAAGACTAACGGTCATCACTTTATCTAAAAATAGTAAAACATGGATCACACAAATATACGTTTTCTTGTCTGGAAAAAAGCAAGAATTTTCAGAAGGAGCATGAAATCACAAGCAGCATGGATGTTCAGATTTTGTATATTCACAGGCAAAAAAAGAATTCTCATAGAAAATATCCATAGAAAATATGTAATCCTTTATCGCCTTTGGAGAAACTGCATGCATGCAAGAGCAGTTGGTGAATCAGATGCTAGGGGAGTACTGCTTTGTCTTATCCACAAGTCCGTTCTTTCCACTTAAACACAACAACTTCTAAACAGAATTAGGTCATGTTGGAGGAAGATCAAAGAACTGGATTGAGTACCAAAAAACATTCAATGCTGCCAAACTCTTTTAAAACAGCTAAAAGGAAAATATTTGATTTTACTGTACATCAGAAATACTTGAAGGAAAGATATCTTGATACTCTAGGTCATCAAAAGCCCAAAAGGTAAAGCTAAGTTCCAGTGCTACTGATGATACAAAAAATGAAAAATTGTCTTTTGATGCAAATATAAATTACATTACATAAATTACCAAGAAAGATACTGAGCAGGCTCCCACCTAGCATCTGCACTGTAAGCTACACAGTAAAAAGCCAATCAACATCTTCATGCCACTGTCTGGTAAGAAGAATAACCTCCAAAACAACTTCATTGAAAATCTTTTAACTTTCACTAAGATAAACCTTTTATTAAACTGTTTTGAGAGAAAGTGTGTGTGCTCATCCACTAGAAAAAGTGGCTTTTTGCATAAGGGGCTTCTCAAATAAAGCTTATGTACAGTTCAATGAGTGCTTTGAAAATTTAGGCTGTTTAAAATGATTCTGATTTTGTAAGAATCAATTATTATAGAGTCTACACCTCCTGAACAATCGAACTAACATTGTACTCCTAATAAACATCAATGTAATTTGAATCAATACACGTGTTGTACGTTTACACAATCCCAACTCAGCTTTCTGAAACCTTCTTTTGACCTTTCAGATCACAAGAGTATTGCCCTGAGTGCAGGTGTCCAGTTGTGGAAAGGCCTGCCATAATGCTGATGTGTGGTATGAAACTGGGGTGCTAGACACAACTAGTTCCAGTCCACTGCTACTCACTCCTACTGCCCCACAGGACCCATTAGCCAATGAGCAGGCAGCTCAGAGGGAGTGGAGCTCAGAAGAAAGATCCCACAAAAGAGTGGGAACACCTTGTAAGAAGGTCATGGAGAAGGTGCTACGTGCCCCCAGCAACGCTCACCCTGCAGCTCCTGAAGAGCGTATGCTGGATCGGGGAGAGGTGTGAGGAGGAAGGGAAAGCGCAGAGGAGCTACTCTGCAACAGATGAAGGAGTCAGAAACAGAGGGGTGAGGAAGACCTGCTGAGCAGGGAATGGGAAGAATAAATGAAATTTATCTTCCCTAAGTGAAATATGTTTTACTTCTGAGGTAATATTCCCATGGGCTTTCCCCTCTCTCTCTGGCTTTCTGTGGAGGGGGAGTGAGAGAGAGGCTGAGTGAGTGTCTGGTGGCCATAAAATCAACACACCAAATGCACTGTGGCAAAAGCAATATAAAATCAATATACACTGATTAAGTTGACAAGGCACAGTCTCAGCACCTCGATTACTAGGAAGTCAGGTAGATCTTGGTGCATTATACAATAGATGTTCTTACTGATGGTGTCGATCGCCTAAGCAAATTATGCCTTTGAAGAGAAAGTTGTACAGCTGATTCAACGTGTATGTATGAGGTGTGCTTCAACAGTAACGTCTCCTATTTGATTATATTCGTCCACAATATCAGAGGCCGATGCTGGTGGTGTGACAATAGAGGATGTACCTTCTCAACAGTGTTCCACTACAGGTATATTACATACCTGTATATATACATACGTATATACAGGTGTGTTAGTGTTTAGTGTACTTAGCTAACATTTTGACAGTTACCTGCTTTTTTTTCCTTTCCCCCCCCCAAAACTATTGTTATGATTTTCCAGGATCAAAGAACATCTATCACAATTAATTTTCCATAGATCATTTCTTCTTTTTTTCATCATTTTGCGTTCCCTTACTTTCGGGCTCTGAACCTTGCTTCTACAATGCAAAGGGATTCCAGCCACCACATGCATACAGCCAAGACATTTTAGTGTGAACTAGATACTCAGGCATACACAACCTGTAACGCACATGCTACGTGTATCCCAACTCAACTTGCACCCCCTACAGCTGTATCTATCATGGCAGCAGCTCTACCCTGATGAGTGGCCAGGCCTAGCCCAGAGTCACAGCAAGGTTTGCAGAGCAGCACTGAAAAATAAAGCAACAGAACTGAGAAAAGCCTGTCACCGGAAGAAAATATTTTCAACAAAGTCACATGGCAAAAGAAGGTAATGACAGTGCTTTCTAACGGGAGATAAGCGCCATAGCAGGTAACCATACAAGGCCATATGACCATACCTAACAGGTAACCATACATAACCTACAAGAACCATAGCAGCAGGTAACAAAGAAAAATTAGCTCACCCCTTCCAGAAACTAGTAACAACTCAAAAGAAGAGCAAACTCAGAGAGATACTGCTCCCTCTGCTGCTAACACTTAAATAAAAGCACCTTTTCCAATCATTGCTTGCACCTGAGCTCCCTGGGAGAGCCTTGACCTCTCCACTAATGTTCAATCATTGGTTCAGGCTGTGAAGGGATGGAGTGCAGCAGAGTTGCCAGGTCACTGCCTGAACCAAAGAGTGAGTAGGTCAGGGCTCAACTCCTGCTGTTTTGGAAACATGAAGTACAACGTGCATCGCGATGCAGGTACAGTACCTATCAATGGTGTGATTGACAGGTGATTGTTGCAAGGTGATTGTTGACAGTCTTCTTATGGTTCTGTTGGAACAGTACTTGATGTTCCTTCTGGAGGCTTCTCTTCTTCAGTTTGGGTTTGGGTTCCCTGGTTCCCAGAATTTCAGCACTCCACCACCTGGTGTCATGACATACCCTCGGAGACACTGAAGCACGCTGAAGTGTTGATGCTCCTACCAGTGGTCCTGTGGACTTCACAGCCTCAAGGGGAGTAGTACAGATGTTTAAAAGGTATGAGGAGTGGTGGGTCTGCCTTCAGTGGGAGGATACAGGCTGCGTTTTTGTCTTGAGTCAAACACCTCCACTTATGCTGGGGCATGTCCTGGCCTTTGGTACAACATCCTTTGTCCTGTATTTACCTTTGAAGGTCAATATTAATTATTCTGCCATACGTCCCCCATTTTGGAACTGCAAACAGCTTTCGTGTCTTCTCTATGTGAGAAGTTAGTCCAGAACAAGGTTTTAACTCACCCTACAAATCCTGCCATGGGGCTGTTCTGCCAGTCGTACAAAGAAAATTGTCTTTCTGCTCTGCAGAGTACAATGAACTTTTCATCTTCTCACTTAACAGCTGTATCTTTTAAAGAATAAAAGTAAATATAAAATTAGCGAGGATTCAGTAACAGTAGGTCAGCTATAAATACTTGCAAATGGGAAACATACAGCGAGCATCTTTGGAATTATGACATTACAGCATTCTGATTTTAGGAAAGTTACAATTAAGCTCCGTTTCAATACAACCAACTCTATATTACAAACTCAACAAAAACGTACGGAGGAGCAGAAGTCCTGCTCAGTGCACTTAGTGCCTTTTACACGGTTATTCAGATACAGCATGGTCACAGCTCTGGCCCGGTTCGACCTGGATCCTTGACTAAATGGCACAGGGGGACCCATGGACCCACCCCCTGTGATGGTTCTGAACACAAAACAGCGGCAACGAGCTAAGGGAGAAAATTAATTTACTAGATATTATAGCACAGTGTGAGAGAATGCAATATAGCACAATACAATTGGAATTGTAGCCTAGCCTAGCCATGTTTGCCTAAAGATGAACTGTTGCTAGCTAAGCGCATATTGCTAATTCTCACATTTGCTCATTCTGCACTAGGCCATTATTCCTGGACCCCTGCTGTCCTGGGATAGAGGTAAGTTGGAAGAAAAAATGTAGGGGAGCATCACTTGCATTCCTCCTAATCCAAAAGAGGGACAGTTTGACCTCCTGTCAGAGGCCCCTTAAGTTGTTCTTTTGCTGAGGGCCTCTTGGCAGAACAGAATAGTCTATAATACAAAAGTTACCATTTTGGTACTTCTTGAGGATTTCATCTTATCTACTAAGTGTGCATAAATGTGGAATAAGAAGCCACTTTCTTCCCATGGGCTTTCCCCTCTCTCTCTGGTACGGCACAAATAAACGACTTTCCTTTTCCAGCTCGGGTACGAGCATTGTTTTGCAGAACACTAATACGGTCCGAAACACTCTGCAAGTTATACCAGTTCTGTCGTGCCCAATCCATACCTGATAAAGAGGGTCGAGCACCATGTGTTTCTAAAAGATCAAATAATACATCTTCACTTTTCATGGTGGCAATGCTGTCGCTCATTTTTTCAATACAATGAGAGACCTACACTAAGGGAGGAGGAGGTGCAGGTATTCAAAAGCTCAAGTGACTCCTTATCTCCCCAGGGAAACAGACACTTTTCAAATGCTAATGCTCAAAGCACTCTTCCCTTTCTCTGAGGGGAGCACACAAAAGCCCGTTAGTCCAAACCAGATAAGGAGTCTAATTTTAGAGCTGGAGATAGTGTAACACTGTTACTAGTTGATACTTGCTATTTCATTGCATTCCAGGATTGTGTACTAAGCAAAAGAACTGCCTCATAGAAGAGAATGACTTATGAATTAGAATGCAGTAGTGATCTTGTTCTTGGTGTTATTATTGCATATATATACCTGCCTTTGCATTGTTAGTTCTAGAAGATACTGTCTACAGGTATTGCTGACAATTTTCTTCCCCATCACTCTGTATCTCTCATTGTCTTTTTCATAGTTTCCATTGTGTGTTTCCCTTTTCTTGTTCTTCGTTTCTTTTTTCTTTCTTTCTTTCTTTTTTTTTTTTTTTAATTTTTGTTTGTCTATCTGTATTGCTGTTGCTTAAGTTTTTGTTTGTTTGTTTGTTTGTTTGTTTGTTGTTGGGGGTAGGGAGGACAGGGGGGCTTGGGAGGGCTGAGTTGGTTGTTTTAGCTTGGTTGTTCTGTTTGTGTGTCTGCTTCCAAGTGACTTCAGTATATGTCCATCTCAGAAATCTGTTTGTATTATGATCTTTAATGCAAATATGAAAAATATTTACTACAGACACCTTTTCACTGATATTCTGATACTTCACTCAACTAAGGAAACCTCATTATTCTTCAACAGTTCATCTACAAACTGATTAGTAGAGCAGAAGCCACTAGCAGTAACAAACAATTAAGAGGCCATGGCCACCTGATGGAAACCTCATGGTGTTTTGTTTTGGCCAAGGAAAACCAGTTGATTATTTTCAGAACTTGCATAAATAAACAAATAAATAAATAAAAATGATACAAATAAATAGTAATAATAAGTAAAGAAAAGTAAGAGAAGACCATTCAAGCTGCATGAAAATAAAATCAAGGATTCTCACTACCACTGTTGCTGTATTTGTTTATAAAGCCAAGATCATGGCCTCAACCTACTGTGTAAAATTGCATCACTTGACATGCTGTCTTCCTCTACAGAGGGATTAAAAACAGAAATGAAATCTTAGAATCCATTTGAAAATCAATTTTGCTTTATTTCCCTTAACTTCAATAATATAATGAAACCCAATCTTCAGATAAAAGGATGAGTAACATGAGCAAACGTGGATTAATAACTGGTATAACTAAGTGATATTATTCTATAGACTTCAAAGGTGTCTGCCTTCTGAATATCACCAGATTTTACAAAAGATCATTCAGATCAACGCTTTAAACGTATGCTATCAAAATAAGCTCAACCAGCTTACAAAAATGACTAGGCATTTTCACTTTCAATAGACACGATTTAAAATGATACCTTTAAAGTAGTGACCAAGCTCGGTGTGGCTTCCATCATTTCTAGCCTCGCTATATTAACTACATCTCAAGAATAAGGATTGCGCTCTTATGGAAAAATTAGGTAGTGAATGTCAGTCTTACTGAGAAGACTAACGGTCATCACTTTATCTAAAAATAGTAAAACATGGATCACACAAATATACGTTTTCTTGTCTGGAAAAAAGCAAGAATTTTCAGAAGGAGCATGAAATCACAAGCAGCATGGATGTTCAGATTTTGTATATTCACAGGCAAAAAAAGAATTCTCATAGAAAATATCCATAGAAAATATGTAATCCTTTATCGCCTTTGGAGAAACTGCATGCATGCAAGAGCAGTTGGTGAATCAGATGCTAGGGGAGTACTGCTTTGTCTTATCCACAAGTCCGTTCTTTCCACTTAAACACAACAACTTCTAAACAGAATTAGGTCATGTTGGAGGAAGATCAAAGAACTGGATTGAGTACCAAAAAACATTCAATGCTGCCAAACTCTTTTAAAACAGCTAAAAGGAAAATATTTGATTTTACTGTACATCAGAAATACTTGAAGGAAAGATATCTTGATACTCTAGGTCATCAAAAGCCCAAAAGGTAAAGCTAAGTTCCAGTGCTACTGATGATACAAAAAATGAAAAATTGTCTTTTGATGCAAATATAAATTACATTACATAAATTACCAAGAAAGATACTGAGCAGGCTCCCACCTAGCATCTGCACTGTAAGCTACACAGTAAAAAGCCAATCAACATCTTCATGCCACTGTCTGGTAAGAAGAATAACCTCCAAAACAACTTCATTGAAAATCTTTTAACTTTCACTAAGATAAACCTTTTATTAAACTGTTTTGAGAGAAAGTGTGTGTGCTCATCCACTAGAAAAAGTGGCTTTTTGCATAAGGGGCTTCTCAAATAAAGCTTATGTACAGTTCAATGAGTGCTTTGAAAATTTAGGCTGTTTAAAATGATTCTGATTTTGTAAGAATCAATTATTATAGAGTCTACACCTCCTGAACAATCGAACTAACATTGTACTCCTAATAAACATCAATGTAATTTGAATCAATACACGTGTTGTACGTTTACACAATCCCAACTCAGCTTTCTGAAACCTTCTTTTGACCTTTCAGATCACAAGAGTATTGCCCTGAGTGCAGGTGTCCAGTTGTGGAAAGGCCTGCCATAATGCTGATGTGTGGTATGAAACTGGGGTGCTAGACACAACTAGTTCCAGTCCACTGCTACTCACTCCTACTGCCCCACAGGACCCATTAGCCAATGAGCAGGCAGCTCAGAGGGAGTGGAGCTCAGAAGAAAGATCCCACAAAAGAGTGGGAACACCTTGTAAGAAGGTCATGGAGAAGGTGCTACGTGCCCCCAGCAACGCTCACCCTGCAGCTCCTGAAGAGCGTATGCTGGATCGGGGAGAGGTGTGAGGAGGAAGGGAAAGCGCAGAGGAGCTACTCTGCAACAGATGAAGGAGTCAGAAACGGAGGGGTGAGGAAGACCTGCTGAGCAGGGAATGGGAAGAATAAATGAAATTTATCTTCCCTAAGTGAAATATGTTTTACTTCTGAGGTAATATTCCCATGGGCTTTCCCCTCTCTCTCTGGCTTTCTGTGGAGGGGGAGTGAGAGAGAGGCTGAGTGAGTGTCTGGTGGCCATAAAATCAACACACCAAATGCACTGTGGCAAAAGCAATATAAAATCAATATACACTGATTAAGTTGACAAGGCACAGTCTCAGCACCTCGATTACTAGGAAGTCAGGTAGATCTTGGTGCATTATACAATAGATGTTCTTACTGATGGTGTCGATCGCCTAAGCAAATTATGCCTTTGAAGAGAAAGTTGTACAGCTGATTCAACGTGTATGTATGAGGTGTGCTTCAACAGTAACGTCTCCTATTTGATTATATTCGTCCACAATATCAGAGGCCGATGCTGGTGGTGTGACAATAGAGGATGTACCTTCTCAACAGTGTTCCACTACAGGTATATTACATACCTGTATATATACATACGTATATACAGGTGTGTTAGTGTTTAGTGTACTTAGCTAACATTTTGACAGTTACCTGCTTTTTTTTCCTTTCCCCCCCCCAAAACTATTGTTATGATTTTCCAGGATCAAAGAACATCTATCACAATTAATTTTCCATAGATCATTTCTTCTTTTTTTCATCATTTTGCGTTCCCTTACTTTCGGGCTCTGAACCTTGCTTCTACAATGCAAAGGGATTCCAGCCACCACATGCATACAGCCAAGACATTTTAGTGTGAACTAGATACTCAGGCATACACAACCTGTAACGCACATGCTACGTGTATCCCAACTCAACTTGCACCCCCTACAGCTGTATCTATCATGGCAGCAGCTCTACCCTGATGAGTGGCCAGGCCTAGCCCAGAGTCACAGCAAGGTTTGCAGAGCAGCACTGAAAAATAAAGCAACAGAACTGAGAAAAGCCTGTCACCGGAAGAAAATATTTTCAACAAAGTCACATGGCAAAAGAAGGTAATGACAGTGCTTTCTAACGGGAGATAAGCGCCATAGCAGGTAACCATACAAGGCCATATGACCATACCTAACAGGTAACCATACATAACCTACAAGAACCATAGCAGCAGGTAACAAAGAAAAATTAGCTCACCCCTTCCAGAAACTAGTAACAACTCAAAAGAAGAGCAAACTCAGAGAGATACTGCTCCCTCTGCTGCTAACACTTAAATAAAAGCACCTTTTCCAATCATTGCTTGCACCTGAGCTCCCTGGGAGAGCCTTGACCTCTCCACTAATGTTCAATCATTGGTTCAGGCTGTGAAGGGATGGAGTGCAGCAGAGTTGCCAGGTCACTGCCTGAACCAAAGAGTGAGTAGGTCAGGGCTCAACTCCTGCTGTTTTGGAAACATGAAGTACAACGTGCATCGCGATGCAGGTACAGTACCTATCAATGGTGTGATTGACAGGTGATTGTTGCAAGGTGATTGTTGACAGTCTTCTTATGGTTCTGTTGGAACAGTACTTGATGTTCCTTCTGGAGGCTTCTCTTCTTCAGTTTGGGTTTGGGTTCCCTGGTTCCCAGAATTTCAGCACTCCACCACCTGGTGTCATGACATACCCTCGGAGACACTGAAGCACGCTGAAGTGTTGATGCTCCTACCAGTGGTCCTGTGGACTTCACAGCCTCAAGGGGAGTAGTACAGATGTTTAAAAGGTATGAGGAGTGGTGGGTCTGCCTTCAGTGGGAGGATACAGGCTGCGTTTTTGTCTTGAGTCAAACACCTCCACTTATGCTGGGGCATGTCCTGGCCTTTGGTACAACATCCTTTGTCCTGTATTTACCTTTGAAGGTCAATATTAATTATTCTGCCATACGTCCCCCATTTTGGAACTGCAAGCAGCTTTCGTGTCTTCTCTATGTGAGAAGTTAGTCCAGAACAAGGTTTTAACTCACCCTACAAATCCTGCCATGGGGCTGTTCTGCCAGTCGTACAAAGAAAATTGTCTTTCTGCTCTGCAGAGTACAATGAACTTTTCATCTTCTCACTTAACAGCTGTATCTTTTAAAGAATAAAAGTAAATATAAAATTAGCGAGGATTCAGTAACAGTAGGTCAGCTATAAATACTTGCAAATGGGAAACATACAGCGAGCATCTTTGGAATTATGACATTACAGCATTCTGATTTTAGGAAAGTTACAATTAAGCTCCGTTTCAATACAACCAACTCTATATTACAAACTCAACAAAAACGTACGGAGGAGCAGAAGTCCTGCTCAGTGCACTTAGTGCCTTTTACACGGTTATTCAGATACAGCATGGTCACAGCTCTGGCCCGGTTCGACCTGGATCCTTGACTAAATGGCACAGGGGGACCCATGGACCCACCCCCTGTGATGGTTCTGAACACAAAACAGCGGCAACGAGCTAAGGGAGAAAATTAATTTACTAGATATTATAGCACAGTGTGAGAGAATGCAATATAGCACAATACAATTGGAATTGTAGCCTAGCCTAGCCATGTTTGCCTAAAGATGAACTGTTGCTAGCTAAGCGCATATTGCTAATTCTCACATTTGCTCATTCTGCACTAGGCCATTATTCCTGGACCCCTGCTGTCCTGGGATAGAGGTAAGTTGGAAGAAAAAATGTAGGGGAGCATCACTTGCATTCCTCCTAATCCAAAAGAGGGACAGTTTGACCTCCTGTCAGAGGCCCCTTAAGTTGTTCTTTTGCTGAGGGCCTCTTGGCAGAACAGAATAGTCTATAATACAAAAGTTACCATTTTGGTACTTCTTGAGGATTTCATCTTATCTACTAAGTGTGCATAAATGTGGAATAAGAAGCCACTTTCTTCCCATGGGCTTTCCCCTCTCTCTCTGGTACGGCACAAATAAACGACTTTCCTTTTCCAGCTCGGGTACGAGCATTGTTTTGCAGAACACTAATACGGTCCGAAACACTCTGCAAGTTATACCAGTTCTGTCGTGCCCAATCCATACCTGATAAAGAGGGTCGAGCACCATGTGTTTCTAAAAGATCAAATAATACATCTTCACTTTTCATGGTGGCAATGCTGTCGCTCATTTTTTCAATACAATGAGAGACCTACACTAAGGGAGGAGGAGGTGCAGGTATTCAAAAGCTCAAGTGACTCCTTATCTCCCCAGGGAAACAGACACTTTTCAAATGCTAATGCTCAAAGCACTCTTCCCTTTCTCTGAGGGGAGCACACAAAAGCCCGTTAGTCCAAACCAGATAAGGAGTCTAATTTTAGAGCTGGAGATAGTGTAACACTGTTACTAGTTGATACTTGCTATTTCATTGCATTCCAGGATTGTGTACTAAGCAAAAGAACTGCCTCATAGAAGAGAATGACTTATGAATTAGAATGCAGTAGTGATCTTGTTCTTGGTGTTATTATTGCATATATATACCTGCCTTTGCATTGTTAGTTCTAGAAGATACTGTCTACAGGTATTGCTGACAATTTTCTTCCCCATCACTCTGTATCTCTCATTGTCTTTTTCATAGTTTCCATTGTGTGTTTCCCTTTTCTTGTTCTTCGTTTCTTTTTTCTTTCTTTCTTTCTTTTTTTTTTTTTTTAATTTTTGTTTGTCTATCTGTATTGCTGTTGCTTAAGTTTTTGTTTGTTTGTTTGTTTGTTTGTTTGTTGTTGGGGGTAGGGAGGACAGGGGGGCTTGGGAGGGCTGAGTTGGTTGTTTTAGCTTGGTTGTTCTGTTTGTGTGTCTGCTTCCAAGTGACTTCAGTATATGTCCATCTCAGAAATCTGTTTGTATTATGATCTTTAATGCAAATATGAAAAATATTTACTACAGACACCTTTTCACTGATATTCTGATACTTCACTCAACTAAGGAAACCTCATTATTCTTCAACAGTTCATCTACAAACTGATTAGTAGAGCAGAAGCCACTAGCAGTAACAAACAATTAAGAGGCCATGGCCACCTGATGGAAACCTCATGGTGTTTTGTTTTGGCCAAGGAAAACCAGTTGATTATTTTCAGAACTTGCATAAATAAACAAATAAATAAATAAAAATGATACAAATAAATAGTAATAATAAGTAAAGAAAAGTAAGAGAAGACCATTCAAGCTGCATGAAAATAAAATCAAGGATTCTCACTACCACTGTTGCTGTATTTGTTTATAAAGCCAAGATCATGGCCTCAACCTACTGTGTAAAATTGCATCACTTGACATGCTGTCTTCCTCTACAGAGGGATTAAAAACAGAAATGAAATCTTAGAATCCATTTGAAAATCAATTTTGCTTTATTTCCCTTAACTTCAATAATATAATGAAACCCAATCTTCAGATAAAAGGATGAGTAACATGAGCAAACGTGGATTAATAACTGGTATAACTAAGTGATATTATTCTATAGACTTCAAAGGTGTCTGCCTTCTGAATATCACCAGATTTTACAAAAGATCATTCAGATCAACGCTTTAAACGTATGCTATCAAAATAAGCTCAACCAGCTTACAAAAATGACTAGGCATTTTCACTTTCAATAGACACGATTTAAAATGATACCTTTAAAGTAGTGACCAAGCTCGGTGTGGCTTCCATCATTTCTAGCCTCGCTATATTAACTACATCTCAAGAATAAGGATTGCGCTCTTATGGAAAAATTAGGTAGTGAATGTCAGTCTTACTGAGAAGACTAACGGTCATCACTTTATCTAAAAATAGTAAAACATGGATCACACAAATATACGTTTTCTTGTCTGGAAAAAAGCAAGAATTTTCAGAAGGAGCATGAAATCACAAGCAGCATGGATGTTCAGATTTTGTATATTCACAGGCAAAAAAAGAATTCTCATAGAAAATATCCATAGAAAATATGTAATCCTTTATCGCCTTTGGAGAAACTGCATGCATGCAAGAGCAGTTGGTGAATCAGATGCTAGGGGAGTACTGCTTTGTCTTATCCACAAGTCCGTTCTTTCCACTTAAACACAACAACTTCTAAACAGAATTAGGTCATGTTGGAGGAAGATCAAAGAACTGGATTGAGTACCAAAAAACATTCAATGCTGCCAAACTCTTTTAAAACAGCTAAAAGGAAAATATTTGATTTTACTGTACATCAGAAATACTTGAAGGAAAGATATCTTGATACTCTAGGTCATCAAAAGCCCAAAAGGTAAAGCTAAGTTCCAGTGCTACTGATGATACAAAAAATGAAAAATTGTCTTTTGATGCAAATATAAATTACATTACATAAATTACCAAGAAAGATACTGAGCAGGCTCCCACCTAGCATCTGCACTGTAAGCTACACAGTAAAAAGCCAATCAACATCTTCATGCCACTGTCTGGTAAGAAGAATAACCTCCAAAACAACTTCATTGAAAATCTTTTAACTTTCACTAAGATAAACCTTTTATTAAACTGTTTTGAGAGAAAGTGTGTGTGCTCATCCACTAGAAAAAGTGGCTTTTTGCATAAGGGGCTTCTCAAATAAAGCTTATGTACAGTTCAATGAGTGCTTTGAAAATTTAGGCTGTTTAAAATGATTCTGATTTTGTAAGAATCAATTATTATAGAGTCTACACCTCCTGAACAATCGAACTAACATTGTACTCCTAATAAACATCAATGTAATTTGAATCAATACACGTGTTGTACGTTTACACAATCCCAACTCAGCTTTCTGAAACCTTCTTTTGACCTTTCAGATCACAAGAGTATTGCCCTGAGTGCAGGTGTCCAGTTGTGGAAAGGCCTGCCATAATGCTGATGTGTGGTATGAAACTGGGGTGCTAGACACAACTAGTTCCAGTCCACTGCTACTCACTCCTACTGCCCCACAGGACCCATTAGCCAATGAGCAGGCAGCTCAGAGGGAGTGGAGCTCAGAAGAAAGATCCCACAAAAGAGTGGGAACACCTTGTAAGAAGGTCATGGAGAAGGTGCTACGTGCCCCCAGCAACGCTCACCCTGCAGCTCCTGAAGAGCGTATGCTGGATCGGGGAGAGGTGTGAGGAGGAAGGGAAAGCGCAGAGGAGCTACTCTGCAACAGATGAAGGAGTCAGAAACGGAGGGGTGAGGAAGACCTGCTGAGCAGGGAATGGGAAGAATAAATGAAATTTATCTTCCCTAAGTGAAATATGTTTTACTTCTGAGGTAATATTCCCATGGGCTTTCCCCTCTCTCTCTGGCTTTCTGTGGAGGGGGAGTGAGAGAGAGGCTGAGTGAGTGTCTGGTGGCCATAAAATCAACACACCAAATGCACTGTGGCAAAAGCAATATAAAATCAATATACACTGATTAAGTTGACAAGGCACAGTCTCAGCACCTCGATTACTAGGAAGTCAGGTAGATCTTGGTGCATTATACAATAGATGTTCTTACTGATGGTGTCGATCGCCTAAGCAAATTATGCCTTTGAAGAGAAAGTTGTACAGCTGATTCAACGTGTATGTATGAGGTGTGCTTCAACAGTAACGTCTCCTATTTGATTATATTCGTCCACAATATCAGAGGCCGATGCTGGTGGTGTGACAATAGAGGATGTACCTTCTCAACAGTGTTCCACTACAGGTATATTACATACCTGTATATATACATACGTATATACAGGTGTGTTAGTGTTTAGTGTACTTAGCTAACATTTTGACAGTTACCTGCTTTTTTTTCCTTTCCCCCCCCCAAAACTATTGTTATGATTTTCCAGGATCAAAGAACATCTATCACAATTAATTTTCCATAGATCATTTCTTCTTTTTTTCATCATTTTGCGTTCCCTTACTTTCGGGCTCTGAACCTTGCTTCTACAATGCAAAGGGATTCCAGCCACCACATGCATACAGCCAAGACATTTTAGTGTGAACTAGATACTCAGGCATACACAACCTGTAACGCACATGCTACGTGTATCCCAACTCAACTTGCACCCCCTACAGCTGTATCTATCATGGCAGCAGCTCTACCCTGATGAGTGGCCAGGCCTAGCCCAGAGTCACAGCAAGGTTTGCAGAGCAGCACTGAAAAATAAAGCAACAGAACTGAGAAAAGCCTGTCACCGGAAGAAAATATTTTCAACAAAGTCACATGGCAAAAGAAGGTAATGACAGTGCTTTCTAACGGGAGATAAGCGCCATAGCAGGTAACCATACAAGGCCATATGACCATACCTAACAGGTAACCATACATAACCTACAAGAACCATAGCAGCAGGTAACAAAGAAAAATTAGCTCACCCCTTCCAGAAACTAGTAACAACTCAAAAGAAGAGCAAACTCAGAGAGATACTGCTCCCTCTGCTGCTAACACTTAAATAAAAGCACCTTTTCCAATCATTGCTTGCACCTGAGCTCCCTGGGAGAGCCTTGACCTCTCCACTAATGTTCAATCATTGGTTCAGGCTGTGAAGGGATGGAGTGCAGCAGAGTTGCCAGGTCACTGCCTGAACCAAAGAGTGAGTAGGTCAGGGCTCAACTCCTGCTGTTTTGGAAACATGAAGTACAACGTGCATCGCGATGCAGGTACAGTACCTATCAATGATGTGATTGACAGGTGATTGTTGCAAGGTGATTGTTGACAGTCTTCTTATGGTTCTGTTGGAACAGTACTTGATGTTCCTTCTGGAGGCTTCTCTTCTTCAGTTTGGGTTTGGGTTCCCTGGTTCCCAGAATTTCAGCACTCCACCACCTGGTGTCATGACATACCCTCGTAGACACTGAAGCACGCTGAAGTGTTGATGCTCCTACCAGTGGTCCTGTGGACTTCACAGCCTCAAGGGGAGTAGTACAGATGTTTAAAAGGTATGAGGAGTGGTGGGTCTGCCTTCAGTGGGAGGATACAGGCTGCGTTTTTGTCTTGAGTCAAACACCTCCACTTATGCTGGGGCATGTCCTGGCCTTTGGTACAACATCCTTTGTCCTGTATTTACCTTTGAAGGTCAATATTAATTATTCTGCCATACGTCCCCCATTTTGGAACTGCAAGCAGCTTTCATGTCTTCTCTATGTGAGAAGTTAGTCCAGAACAAGGTTTTAACTCACCCTACAAATCCTGCCATGGGGCTGTTCTGCCAGTCGTACAAAGAAAATTGTCTTTCTGCTCTGCAGAGTACAATGAACTTTTCATCTTCTCACTTAACAGCTGTATCTTTTAAAGAATAAAAGTAAATATAAAATTAGCGAGGATTCAGTAACAGTAGGTCAGCTATAAATACTTGCAAATGGGAAACATACAGCGAGCATCTTTGGAATTATGACATTACAGCATTCTGATTTTAGGAAAGTTACAATTAAGCTCCGTTTCAATACAACCAACTCTATATTACAAACTCAACAAAAACGTACGGAGGAGCAGAAGTCCTGCTCAGTGCACTTAGTGCCTTTTACACGGTTATTCAGATACAGCATGGTCACAGCTCTGGCCCGGTTCGACCTGGATCCTTGACTAAATGGCACAGGGGGACCCATGGACCCACCCCCTGTGATGGTTCTGAACACAAAACAGCGGCAACGAGCTAAGGGAGAAAATTAATTTACTAGATATTATAGCACAGTGTGAGAGAATGCAATATAGCACAATACAATTGGAATTGTAGCCTAGCCTAGCCATGTTTGCCTAAAGATGAACTGTTGCTAGCTAAGCGCATATTGCTAATTCTCACATTTGCTCATTCTGCACTAGGCCATTATTCCTGGACCCCTGCTGTCCTGGGATAGAGGTAAGTTGGAAGAAAAAATGTAGGGGAGCATCACTTGCATTCCTCCTAATCCAAAAGAGGGACAGTTTGACCTCCTGTCAGAGGCCCCTTAAGTTGTTCTTTTGCTGAGGGCCTCTTGGCAGAACAGAATAGTCTATAATACAAAAGTTACCATTTTGGTACTTCTTGAGGATTTCATCTTATCTACTAAGTGTGCATAAATGTGGAATAAGAAGCCACTTTCTTCCCATGGGCTTTCCCCTCTCTCTCTGGCTTTCTGTGGAGGGGGAGTGAGAGAGAGGCTGAGTGAGTGTCTGGTGGCCATAAAATCAACACACCAAATGCACTGTGGCAAAAGCAATATAAAATCAATATACACTGATTAAGTTGACAAGGTACAGTCTCAGCACCTTGATTACTAGGAAGTCAGGTAAATCTTGGTGCATTATACAATAGATGTTCTTACTGATGGTGTCGATTGCCTAAGCAAATTAGGCCTTTGAAGAGAAAGTTGTACAGCTGATTCAATGTGTATGTATGAGGTGTGCTTCAACAGTAACATCTCCTATTTGATTATATTCGTCCACAATATCAGAGGCCGATGCTGGTGGTGTGACAACAGATGATATACTTGTAGTGGAACACTGTTGAGAAGGTACATAACATACCTGTATATATGCATACGTATATACAAGTGTATTAGTGTTTAGTGTACTTAGCTAACATTTTGACAGTTACCTGCTTTTTTTTCCTTCCCCCCCCCCCCAAAACTATTGTTATGATTTTCCAGGATCAAAGAACATCTATCACAATTAATTTTCCATAGATCATTTCTTCTTTTTTTCATCATTTTGCGTTCCCTTACTTTCGGGCTCTGAACCTTGCTTCTACAATGCAAAGGGATTCCAGCCACCACATGCATACAGCCAAGACATTTTAGTGTGAACTAGATACTCAGGCATACACAACCTGTAACGCACATGCTACGTGTATCCCAACTCAACTTGCACCCCCTACAGCTGTATCTATCATGGCAGCAGCTCTACCTTGATGAGTGGCCAGGCCTAGCCCAGAGTCACAGCAAGGTTTGCAGAGCAGCACTGAAAAATAAAGCAACAGAACTGAGAAAAGCCTGTCACCGGAAGAAAATTTTTGGTCTTGCTTTGGAGCAAATTCTTTGGTCTTGCTACTCTGCTATCACTGTCGTGCTTTTCATTGTGTTACAACCAGTAATTTAAGTGACTTGCTAAAACGTACAGGGCAAGGACAGTATTTAAGTGAGCCAGGAGATATTTTGCCTTGTATTTAATCTTTTTCTTCTTACAAAGTAGCCCTGCGTGAGGAAGTTTGTGTGAGGAACATTTGTTTTGTGGAAGCTGATTCAGGAGAACTCAATTTTTAATATTCCAAAGGGAAATCTCTCTGGAGTTACGACTACAAGCAGGCAAGCAACAACTGAATCTAATGTAGAAGTTTAGGACCATATGAAAAGACAGCTACATTAGCGAACTGGACTGCCTGCATGAGTATACTCCCTGGGATTCAACAAAATCTAAATTTTCACTTTATTTCTTTGATTACCATTCACTCACTACTTCAAAATCTCAATTTTAATTCTATACCAATTTTCATTTTTCATTGCCTTTTTCAAAATGTTTAGTACTGTATGTACTTTATACTATATATACTTATAATGGTTTAATCCCTCTGTAACAGATACATTTTGGTTAGAATTCACAATGTTTTTTGAAGATCTGTGCAGGTCATTCGACAAATTCAAGGGAAACTTACAGCACTTTACTTGTTATTGGAACAGATGGATGTGTTTCGCCCATTCATCTTCTTCCATGTCCTTCTAAATTATTTGTCAATTTATCAGACAAACAAGATGGTGAGACTAATTTTTTATGTCATTTAAAGATGATGTTTATGCAATATAATATATTTTGCATCTATTATCTGAACGTTTGTATTTATCAGTAATATCAGTGTGGCTCATAATTTGAGGAAATTGATCAGTCTCATCCATCCCTTGGCCAGGCTGGGCTGCTCCAGGAGGCAGATGATGTGGCAGGGTGAGCAGGCGGAAGTGTGAGCAAAACTGTTTTAGAGGCAGAATGTTCTTGTTTCACAGTATTGCAGATATGCAATCCTGCATTCAAGATGGAAGAAAGGGGCCTAGAATTTCAAAGAGATATGATGCAAAGTGGACAATGAGGGTCATTGCAAAAATTGTCCTTCTTTAGGGAACAAAACTTGCCTCCTGTTGAGTTCAATGACAGTCCTGCTATTGATTTGTGCCTGCCCTATCTATTCATTTTTCTGCTCCCCTGATTTTTTTTTTTTTTTTTTTTTTCCACTTTTGCTCAGATTAATGACTTGCTTCCTTCCTTAACTTTATCCTCTCTTCCCGAAAAGTGTTGTCAGCAGGTCAAGGTAGATGATCCTGCCCCTCTGCTCTGCATTGGTAAAGTCCGTATGGAAAAAATTGCACCCACCAACATTCACCGACACTTGCTGGATGGAGTCCAGACAATGGACATGAGCTCAGGGAGCTGGTAGATGTTGGACTTCAGCAGTGGTGACAACAGCAGTAGTTTACCTCTGCTGGTGCAGATTTTTACAAATGCAGCATGCAGGCTCATGTTCATTGCTAAATCACATCAAAAATGCATAGCTAGTGGTGGTGTCTATGTTAAAAAATAGTATTTTGAAGCTGAGAGTTTTCTCTCTCAAGTAATGTGATGGTTGTATGGGAACTGTTGATCACAGCCTGGACCTCTTATTGACCACCTGAGGCAAGCAATAAGTCAGCCATGGGAGCACAGGTGAAAGCAATTTGCCAGTGCTACCAGGAAGGGGTGGAGATCCCATTTAAGGGCTGACTCCCACTGAGGAGGGATCTCTTTCTGGAGGTTGCTCTCTGGGGTGTTTACTGTGAGCCTGTGAGTCCAGTTAGCATTTCCTTTTTTTTTTTTTTTTCCTTTTTTTTTTTTTTCTTTTTAAATGTATATATCTTTTCATCATGGTTATCTTATGAAGCCTAACCTTTGTGCATCTGTTGATTGTAGAAGCCCCTAGCCTACAATATTACCATAGTAGTAAGAATGTTACAGTTTTCTGAGAAAGTAATAAAAAGGAGTAAAGAAATTTCTCTTGTTTTGAGAAATATTGCTTTCTCCAGCCTTTTTGAAGAAAGGTTAGACTAGAGAAGCTGCAATTACGTGGTAAAGTCATTCTTAATGCTTCTTATCTGCAACATCCTTTTTTTTTTTTTTAACTTCTTTTTATAATGAATACATGGCAGAATACCTTACCCATGAGCAGGTAACTTTTCTTAAAAGCATAACTTTTGACGCTCTTGACAGCAATACCTGAAATGCAGTTTGTGAGTCTTGGAAAAGGAAGGCAGACAGAAAAAAGACACCACGTAGTCTGGATTTGATGAACATTAGTCTGTTGCTCTCAGTTTGTTGCAGAACTGAACTTCTACAATGGCATACAGTGCAGATCACACAAAGGCTTTGGCAGAAGTTTTTCGTTATTAAAGACTGGGACAAATTTTCTGCCTTTAAAATAATGTTCAGATCCAAGTGTATGAGAGATTTTGGCCACATGAACAGGCATGACCACTGTGGTGGAAATGCTAAGTCAGGGCTTGAAACAGTGATTGAGCACCTAGTAGTAAGGCAGGGCCAAGCCAGGGGAGCTCAAGTGTATGCAGTGCACATGAATGACCAGTATGGGTATTGACAGGATCTTCCTCTTCCCAGACCTCATTTAAGTGTTGGCAGTGGAGGTGAGGGTATCTCATCTGGAGATCCCTGCATAGCTGAGGCCTTCCAAGGATAAGCAGGTTTTTGTTCCTTCTTTCTGTCTCCATGACTGCTCTGTTTAGCAAGTTTTCATTCACTGCAGCCTGGGGTCTTGCTACTCTGCTTCTTATCTGCAACATCCTTTTTTTTTTTTTAACTTCTTTTTATAATGAATACATGGCAGAATACGTTACCCATGAGCGGATAACTTTTCTTAAAAGCATAACTTTTGACGCTCTTGACAGCAATACCTGAAATGCAGTTTGTGAGTCTTGGAAAAGGAAGGCAGACAGAAAAAAGACACCACGTAGTCTGGATTTGATGAACATTAGTCTGTTGCTCTCAGTTTGTTGCAGAACTGAACTTCTACAATGGCATACAGTGCAGATCACACAAAGGCTTTGGCAGAAGTTTTTCGTTATTAATGACCGGGATAATTTTTCTGCCTTTAAAATAATGTTCAGATCCAAGTGTATGAGAGATTTTGGCCACATGAACAGGCATGACCACTGTGGTGGAAATGCTAAGTCAGGGCTTGAAACAGTGATTGAGCACCTAGTAGTAAGGCAGGGCCAAGCTTTAAATGACATAAAAAATTAGTCTCACCATCTTGTTTGTCTGATAAATTGACAAATAATTTAGAAGGACATGGAAGAAGATGAATGGGCGAAACACATCCATCTGTTCCAATAACAAGTAAAGTGCTGTAAGTTTCCCTTGAATTTGTCGAATGACCTGCACAGATCTTCAAAAAACATTGTGAATTCTAACCAAAATGTATCTGTTACAGAGGGATTAAACCATTATAAGTATATATAGTATAAAGTACATACAGTACTAAACATTTTGAAAAAGGCAATGAAAAATGAAAATTGGTATAGAATTAAAATTGAGATTTTGAAGTAGTGAGTGAATGGTAATCAAAGAAATAAAGTGAAAATTTAGATTTTGTTGAATCCCAGGGAGTATACTCATGCAGGCAGTCCAGTTCGCTAATGTAGCTGTCTTTTCATATGGTCCTAAACTTCTACATTAGATTCAGTTGTTGCTTGCCTGCTTGTAGTCGTAACTCCAGAGAGATTTCCCTTTGGAATATTAAAAATTGAGTTCTCCTGAATCAGCTTCCACAAAACAAATTTTCCTCACACAAACTTCCTCACGCAGGGCTACTTTGTAAGAAGAAAAAGATTAAATACAAGGCAAAATATCTCCTGGCTCACTTAAATACTGTCCTTGCCCTGTACGTTTTAGCAAGTCACTTAAATTACTGGTTGTAACACAATGAAAAGCACGACAGTGATAGCAGAGTAGCAAGACCAAAGAATTTGCTCCAAAGCAAGACCAAAAATTTTCTTCCGGTGACAGGCTTTTCTCAGTTCTGTTGCTTTATTTTTCAGTGCTGCTCTGCAAACCTTGCTGTGACTCTGGGCTAGGCCTGGCCACTCATCAAGGTAGAGCTGCTGCCATGATAGATACAGCTGTAGGGGGTGCAAGTTGAGTTGGGATACACGTAGCATGTGCGTTACAGGTTGTGTATGCCTGAGTATCTAGTTCACACTAAAATGTCTTGGCTGTATGCATGTGGTGGCTGGAATCCCTTTGCATTGTAGAAGCAAAGTTCAGAGCCCGAAAGTAAGGGAACGCAAAATGATGAAAAAAAGAAGAAATGATCTATGGAAAATTAATTGTGATAGATGTTCTTTGATCCTGGAAAATCATAACAATAGTTTTGGGGGGGGGGGAAGGAAAAAAAAGCAGGTAACTGTCAAAATGTTAGCTAAGTACACTAAACACTAATACACTTGTATATACGTATGCATATATACAGGTATGTTATGTACCTTCTCAACAGTGTTCCACTACAAGTATATCATCTGTTGTCACACCACCAGCATCGGCCTCTGATATTGTGGACGAATATAATCAAATAGGAGATGTTACTGTTGAAGCACACCTCATACATACACATTGAATCAGCTGTACAACTTTCTCTTCAAAGGCCTAATTTGCTTAGGCAATCGACACCATCAGTAAGAACATCTATTGTATAATGCACCAAGATTTACCTGACTTCCTAGTAATCAAGGTGCTGAGACTGTACCTTGTCAACTTAATCAGTGTATATTGATTTTATATTGCTTTTGCCACAGTGCATTTGGTGTGTTGATTTTATGGCCACCAGACACTCACTCAGCCTCTCTCTCACTCCCCCTCCACAGAAAGCCAGAGAGAGAGGGGAAAGCCCATGGGAAGAAAGTGGCTTCTTATTCCACATTTATGCACACTTAGTAGATAAGATGAAATCCTCAAGAAGTACCAAAATGGTAACTTTTGTATTATAGACTATTCTGTTCTGCCAAGAGGCCCTCAGCAAAAGAACAACTTAAGGGGCCTCTGACAGGAGGTCAAACTGTCCCTCTTTTGGATTAGGAGGAATGCAAGTGATGCTCCCCTACATTTTTTCTTCCAACTTACCTCTATCCCAGGACAGCAGGGGTCCAGGAATAATGGCCTAGTGCAGAATGAGCAAATGTGAGAATTAGCAATATGCGCTTAGCTAGCAACAGTTCATCTTTAGGCAAACATGGCTAGGCTAGGCTACAATTCCAATTGTATTGTGCTATATTGCATTCTCTCACACTGTGCTATAATATCTAGTAAATTAATTTTCTCCCTTAGCTCGTTGCCGCTGTTTTGTGTTCAGAACCATCACAGGGGGTGGGTCCATGGGTCCCCCTGTGCCATTTAGTCAAGGATCCAGGTCGAACCGGGCCAGAGCTGTGACCATGCTGTATCTGAATAACCGTGTAAAAGGCACTAAGTGCACTGAGCAGGACTTCTGCTCCTCCGTACGTTTTTGTTGAGTTTGTAATATAGAGTTGGTTGTATTGAAACGGAGCTTAATTGTAACTTTCCTAAAATCAGAATGCTGTAATGTCATAATTCCAAAGATGCTCGCTGTATGTTTCCCATTTGCAAGTATTTATAGCTGACCTACTGTTACTGAATCCTCGCTAATTTTATATTTACTTTTATTCTTTAAAAGATACAGCTGTTAAGTGAGAAGATGAAAAGTTCATTGTACTCTGCAGAGCAGAAAGACAATTTTCTTTGTACGACTGGCAGAACAGCCCCATGGCAGGATTTGTAGGGTGAGTTAAAACCTTGTTCTGGACTAACTTCTCACATAGAGAAGACACGAAAGCTGCTTGCAGTTCCAAAATGGGGGACGTATGGCAGAATAATTAATATTGACCTTCAAAGGTAAATACAGGACAAAGGATGTTGTACCAAAGGCCAGGACATGCCCCAGCATAAGTGGAGGTGTTTGACTCAAGACAAAAACGCAGCCTGTATCCTCCCACTGAAGGCAGACCCACCACTCCTCATACCTTTTAAACATCTGTACTACTCCCCTTGAGGCTGTGAAGTCCACAGGACCACTGGTAGGAGCATCAACACTTCAGCGTGCTTCAGTGTCTACGAGGGTATGTCATGACACCAGGTGGTGGAGTGCTGAAATTCTGGGAACCAGGGAACCCAAACCCAAACTGAAGAAGAGAAGCCTCCAGAAGGAACATCAAGTACTGTTCCAACAGAACCATAAGAAGACTGTCAACAATCACCTTGCAACAATCACCTGTCAATCACATCATTGATAGGTACTGTACCTGCATCGCGATGCACGTTGTACTTCATGTTTCCAAAACAGCAGGAGTTGAGCCCTGACCTACTCACTCTTTGGTTCAGGCAGTGACCTGGCAACTCTGCTGCACTCCATCCCTTCACAGCCTGAACCAATGATTGAACATTAGTGGAGAGGTCAAGGCTCTCCCAGGGAGCTCAGGTGCAAGCAATGATTGGAAAAGGTGCTTTTATTTAAGTGTTAGCAGCAGAGGGAGCAGTATCTCTCTGAGTTTGCTCTTCTTTTGAGTTGTTACTAGTTTCTGGAAGGGGTGAGCTAATTTTTCTTTGTTACCTGCTGCTATGGTTCTTGTAGGTTATGTATGGTTACCTGTTAGGTATGGTCATATGGCCTTGTATGGTTACCTGCTATGGCGCTTATCTCCCGTTAGAAAGCACTGTCATTACCTTCTTTTGCCATGTGACTTTGTTGAAAATATTTTCTTCCGGTGACAGGCTTTTCTCAGTTCTGTTGCTTTATTTTTCAGTGCTGCTCTGCAAACCTTGCTGTGACTCTGGGCTAGGCCTGGCCACTCATCAGGGTAGAGCTGCTGCCATGATAGATACAGCTGTAGGGGGTGCAAGTTGAGTTGGGATACACGTAGCATGTGCGTTACAGGTTGTGTATGCCTGAGTATCTAGTTCACACTAAAATGTCTTGGCTGTATGCATGTGGTGGCTGGAATCCCTTTGCATTGTAGAAGCAAGGTTCAGAGCCCGAAAGTAAGGGAACGCAAAATGATGAAAAAAAGAAGAAATGATCTATGGAAAATTAATTGTGATAGATGTTCTTTGATCCTGGAAAATCATAACAATAGTTTTGGGGGGGGGAAAGGAAAAAAAAGCAGGTAACTGTCAAAATGTTAGCTAAGTACACTAAACACTAACACACCTGTATATACGTATGTATATATACAGGTATGTAATATACCTGTAGTGGAACACTGTTGAGAAGGTACATCCTCTATTGTCACACCACCAGCATCGGCCTCTGATATTGTGGACGAATATAATCAAATAGGAGACGTTACTGTTGAAGCACACCTCATACATACACGTTGAATCAGCTGTACAACTTTCTCTTCAAAGGCATAATTTGCTTAGGCGATCGACACCATCAGTAAGAACATCTATTGTATAATGCACCAAGATCTACCTGACTTCCTAGTAATCGAGGTGCTGAGACTGTGCCTTGTCAACTTAATCAGTGTATATTGATTTTATATTGCTTTTGCCACAGTGCATTTGGTGTGTTGATTTTATGGCCACCAGACACTCACTCAGCCTCTCTCTCACTCCCCCTCCACAGAAAGCCAGAGAGAGAGGGGAAAGCCCATGGGAATATTACCTCAGAAGTAAAACATATTTCACTTAGGGAAGATAAATTTCATTTATTCTTCCCATTCCCTGCTCAGCAGGTCTTCCTCACCCCTCTGTTTCTGACTCCTTCATCTGTTGCAGAGTAGCTCCTCTGCGCTTTCCCTTCCTCCTCACACCTCTCCCCGATCCAGCATACGCTCTTCAGGAGCTGCAGGGTGAGCGTTGCTGGGGGCACGTAGCACCTTCTCCATGACCTTCTTACAAGGTGTTCCCACTCTTTTGTGGGATCTTTCTTCTGAGCTCCACTCCCTCTGAGCTGCCTGCTCATTGGCTAATGGGTCCTGTGGGGCAGTAGGAGTGAGTAGCAGTGGACTGGAACTAGTTGTGTCTAGCACCCCAGTTTCATACCACACATCAGCATTATGGCAGGCCTTTCCACAACTGGACACCTGCACTCAGGGCAATACTCTTGTGATCTGAAAGGTCAAAAGAAGGTTTCAGAAAGCTGAGTTGGGATTGTGTAAACGTACAACACGTGTATTGATTCAAATTACATTGATGTTTATTAGGAGTACAATGTTAGTTCGATTGTTCAGGAGGTGTAGACTCTATAATAATTGATTCTTACAAAATCAGAATCATTTTAAACAGCCTAAATTTTCAAAGCACTCATTGAACTGTACATAAGCTTTATTTGAGAAGCCCCTTATGCAAAAAGCCACTTTTTCTAGTGGATGAGCACACACACTTTCTCTCAAAACAGTTTAATAAAAGGTTTATCTTAGTGAAAGTTAAAAGATTTTCAATGAAGTTGTTTTGGAGGTTATTCTTCTTACCAGACAGTGGCATGAAGATGTTGATTGGCTTTTTACTGTGTAGCTTACAGTGCAGATGCTAGGTGGGAGCCTGCTCAGTATCTTTCTTGGTAATTTATGTAATGTAATTTATATTTGCATCAAAAGACAATTTTTCATTTTTTGTATCATCAGTAGCACTGGAACTTAGCTTTACCTTTTGGGCTTTTGATGACCTAGAGTATCAAGATATCTTTCCTTCAAGTATTTCTGATGTACAGTAAAATCAAATATTTTCCTTTTAGCTGTTTTAAAAGAGTTTGGCAGCATTGAATGTTTTTTGGTACTCAATCCAGTTCTTTGATCTTCCTCCAACATGACCTAATTCTGTTTAGAAGTTGTTGTGTTTAAGTGGAAAGAACGGACTTGTGGATAAGACAAAGCAGTACTCCCCTAGCATCTGATTCACCAACTGCTCTTGCATGCATGCAGTTTCTCCAAAGGCGATAAAGGATTACATATTTTCTATGGATATTTTCTATGAGAATTCTTTTTTTGCCTGTGAATATACAAAATCTGAACATCCATGCTGCTTGTGATTTCATGCTCCTTCTGAAAATTCTTGCTTTTTTCCAGACAAGAAAACGTATATTTGTGTGATCCATGTTTTACTATTTTTAGATAAAGTGATGACCGTTAGTCTTCTCAGTAAGACTGACATTCACTACCTAATTTTTCCATAAGAGCGCAATCCTTATTCTTGAGATGTAGTTAATATAGCGAGGCTAGAAATGATGGAAGCCACACTACAAGCAGGCAAGCAACAACTGAATCTAATGTAGAAGTTTAGGACCATATGAAAAGACAGCTACATTAGCGAACTGGACTGCCTGCATGAGTATACTCCCTGGGATTCAACAAAATCTAAATTTTCACTTTATTTCTTTGATTACCATTCACTCACTACTTCAAAATCTCAATTTTAATTCTATACCAATTTTCATTTTTCATTGCCTTTTTCAAAATGTTTAGTACTGTATGTACTTTATACTATATATACTTATAATGGTTTAATCCCTCTGTAACAGATACATTTTGGTTAGAATTCACAATGTTTTTTGAAGATCTGTGCAGGTCATTCGACAAATTCAAGGGAAACTTACAGCACTTTACTTGTTATTGGAACAGATGGATGTGTTTCGCCCATTCATCTTCTTCCATGTCCTTCTAAATTATTTGTCAATTTATCAGACAAACAAGATGGTGAGACTAATTTTTTATGTCATTTAAAGCTTGGCTCTGCCTTACTACTAGGTGCTCAATCACTGTTTCAAGCCCTGACTTAGCATTTCCACCACAGTGGTCATGCCTGTTCATGTGGCCAAAATCTCTCATACACTTGGATCTGAACATTATTTTAAAGGCAGAAAAATTATCCCGGTCATTAATAACGAAAAACTTCTGCCAAAGCCTTTGTGTGATCTGCACTGTATGCCATTGTAGAAGTTCAGTTCTGCAACAAACTGAGAGCAACAGACTAATGTTCATCAAATCCAGACTACGTGGTGTCTTTTTTCTGTCTGCCTTCCTTTTCCAAGACTCACAAACTGCATTTCAGGTATTGCTGTCAAGAGCGTCAAAAGTTATGCTTTTAAGAAAAGTTATCCGCTCATGGGTAACGTATTCTGCCATGTATTCATTATAAAAAGAAGTTAAAAAAAAAAAAAGGATGTTGCAGATAAGAAGCAGAGTAGCAAGACCCCAGGCTGCAGTGAATGAAAACTTGCTAAACAGAGCAGTCATGGAGACAGAAAGAAGGAACAAAAACCTGCTTATCCTTGGAAGGCCTCAGCTATGCAGGGATCTCCAGATGAGATACCCTCACCTCCACTGCCAACACTTAAATGAGGTCTGGGAAGAGGAAGATCCTGTCAATACCCATACTGGTCATTCATGTGCACTGCATACACTTGAGCTCCCCTGGCTTGGCCCTGCCTTACTACTAGGTGCTCAATCACTGTTTCAAGCCCTGACTTAGCATTTCCACCACAGTGGTCATGCCTGTTCATGTGGCCAAAATCTCTCATACACTTGGATCTGAACATTATTTTAAAGGCAGAAAATTTGTCCCAGTCTTTAATAACGAAAAACTTCTGCCAAAGCCTTTGTGTGATCTGCACTGTATGCCATTGTAGAAGTTCAGTTCTGCAACAAACTGAGAGCAACAGACTAATGTTCATCAAATCCAGACTACGTGGTGTCTTTTTTCTGTCTGCCTTCCTTTTCCAAGACTCACAAACTGCATTTCAGGTATTGCTGTCAAGAGCGTCAAAAGTTATGCTTTTAAGAAAAGTTACCTGCTCATGGGTAAGGTATTCTGCCATGTATTCATTATAAAAAGAAGTTAAAAAAAAAAAAAAGGATGTTGCAGATAAGAAGCATTAAGAATGACTTTACCACGTAATTGCAGCTTCTCTAGTCTAACCTTTCTTCAAAAAGGCTGGAGAAAGCAATATTTCTCAAAACAAGAGAAATTTCTTTACTCCTTTTTATTACTTTCTCAGAAAACTGTAACATTCTTACTACTATGGTAATATTGTAGGCTAGGGGCTTCTACAATCAACAGATGCACAAAGGTTAGGCTTCATAAGATAACCATGATGAAAAGATATATACATTTAAAAAGGAAAAAAAAAAAAAAAGGAAATGCTAACTGGACTCACAGGCTCACAGTAAACACCCCAGAGAGCAACCTCCAGAAAGAGATCCCTCCTCAGTGGGAGTCAGCCCTTAAATGGGATCTCCACCCCTTCCTGGTAGCACTGGCAAATTGCTTTCACCTGTGCTCCCATGGCTGACTTATTGCTTGCCTCAGGTGGTCAATAAGAGGTCCAGGCTGTGATCAACAGTTCCCATACAACCATCACATTACTTGAGAGAGAAAACTCTCAGCTTCAAAATACTATTTTTTAACATAGACACCACCACTAGCTATGCATTTTTGATGTGATTTAGCAATGAACATGAGCCTGCATGCTGCATTTGTAAAAATCTGCACCAGCAGAGGTAAACTACTGCTGTTGTCACCACTGCTGAAGTCCAACATCTACCAGCTCCCTGAGCTCATGTCCATTGTCTGGACTCCATCCAGCAAGTGTCGGTGAATGTTGGTGGGTGCAATTTTTTCCATACGGACTTTACCAATGCAGAGCAGAGGGGCAGGATCATCTACCTTGACCTGCTGACAACACTTTTCGGGAAGAGAGGATAAAGTTAAGGAAGGAAGCAAGTCATTAATCTGAGCAAAAGTGGAAAAAAAAAAAAAAAAAAAAAAATCAGGGGAGCAGAAAAATGAATAGATAGGGCAGGCACAAATCAATAGCAGGACTGTCATTGAACTCAACAGGAGGCAAGTTTTGTTCCCTAAAGAAGGACAATTTTTGCAATGACCCTCATTGTCCACTTTGCATCATATCTCTTTGAAATTCTAGGCCCCTTTCTTCCATCTTGAATGCAGGATTGCATATCTGCAATACTGTGAAACAAGAACATTCTGCCTCTAAAACAGTTTTGCTCACACTTCCGCCTGCTCACCCTGCCACATCATCTGCCTCCTGGAGCAGCCCAGCCTGGCCAAGGGATGGATGAGACTGATCAATTTCCTCAAATTATGAGCCACACTGATATTACTGATAAATACAGACGTTCAGATAATAGATGCAAAATATATTATATTGCATAAACATCATCTTTAAATGACATAAAAAATTAGTCTCACCATCTTGTTTGTCTGATAAATTGACAAATAATTTAGAAGGACATGGAAGAAGATGAATGGGCGAAACACATCCATCTGTTCCAATAACAAGTAAAGTGCTGTAAGTTTCCCTTGAATTTGTCGAATGACCTGCACAGATCTTCAAAAAACATTGTGAATTCTAACCAAAATGTATCTGTTACAGAGGGATTAAACCATTATAAGTATATATAGTATAAAGTACATACAGTACTAAACATTTTGAAAAAGGCAATGAAAAATGAAAATTGGTATAGAATTAAAATTGAGATTTTGAAGTAGTGAGTGAATGGTAATCAAAGAAATAAAGTGAAAATTTAGATTTTGTTGAATCCCAGGGAGTATACTCATGCAGGCAGTCCAGTTCGCTAATGTAGCTGTCTTTTCATATGGTCCTAAACTTCTACATTAGATTCAGTTGTTGCTTGCCTGCTTGTAGTCGTAACTCCAGAGAGATTTCCCTTTGGAATATTAAAAATTGAGTTCTCCTGAATCAGCTTCCACAAAACAAATGTTCCTCACACAAACTTCCTCACGCAGGGCTACTTTGTAAGAAGAAAAAGATTAAATACAAGGCAAAATATCTCCTGGCTCACTTAAATACTGTCCTTGCCCTGTACGTTTTAGCAAGTCACTTAAATTACTGGTTGTAACACAATGAAAAGCACGACAGTGATAGCAGAGTAGCAAGACCAAAGAATTTGCTCCAAAGCAAGACCAAAAATTTTCTTCCGGTGACAGGCTTTTCTCAGTTCTGTTGCTTTATTTTTCAGTGCTGCTCTGCAAACCTTGCTGTGACTCTGGGCTAGGCCTGGCCACTCATCAAGGTAGAGCTGCTGCCATGATAGATACAGCTGTAGGGGGTGCAAGTTGAGTTGGGATACACGTAGCATGTGCGTTACAGGTTGTGTATGCCTGAGTATCTAGTTCACACTAAAATGTCTTGGCTGTATGCATGTGGTGGCTGGAATCCCTTTGCATTGTAGAAGCAAGGTTCAGAGCCCGAAAGTAAGGGAACGCAAAATGATGAAAAAAAGAAGAAATGATCTATGGAAAATTAATTGTGATAGATGTTCTTTGATCCTGGAAAATCATAACAATAGTTTTGGGGGGGGGGGAAGGAAAAAAAAGCAGGTAACTGTCAAAATGTTAGCTAAGTACACTAAACACTAATACACTTGTATATACGTATGCATATATACAGGTATGTTATGTACCTTCTCAACAGTGTTCCACTACAAGTATATCATCTGTTGTCACACCACCAGCATCGGCCTCTGATATTGTGGACGAATATAATCAAATAGGAGATGTTACTGTTGAAGCACACCTCATACATACACATTGAATCAGCTGTACAACTTTCTCTTCAAAGGCCTAATTTGCTTAGGCAATCGACACCATCAGTAAGAACATCTATTGTATAATGCACCAAGATTTACCTGACTTCCTAGTAATCAAGGTGCTGAGACTGTACCTTGTCAACTTAATCAGTGTATATTGATTTTATATTGCTTTTGCCACAGTGCATTTGGTGTGTTGATTTTATGGCCACCAGACACTCACTCAGCCTCTCTCTCACTCCCCCTCCACAGAAAGCCAGAGAGAGAGGGGAAAGCCCATGGGAAGAAAGTGGCTTCTTATTCCACATTTATGCACACTTAGTAGATAAGATGAAATCCTCAAGAAGTACCAAAATGGTAACTTTTGTATTATAGACTATTCTGTTCTGCCAAGAGGCCCTCAGCAAAAGAACAACTTAAGGGGCCTCTGACAGGAGGTCAAACTGTCCCTCTTTTGGATTAGGAGGAATGCAAGTGATGCTCCCCTACATTTTTTCTTCCAACTTACCTCTATCCCAGGACAGCAGGGGTCCAGGAATAATGGCCTAGTGCAGAATGAGCAAATGTGAGAATTAGCAATATGCGCTTAGCTAGCAACAGTTCATCTTTAGGCAAACATGGCTAGGCTAGGCTACAATTCCAATTGTATTGTGCTATATTGCATTCTCTCACACTGTGCTATAATATCTAGTAAATTAATTTTCTCCCTTAGCTCGTTGCCGCTGTTTTGTGTTCAGAACCATCACAGGGGGTGGGTCCATGGGTCCCCCTGTGCCATTTAGTCAAGGATCCAGGTCGAACCGGGCCAGAGCTGTGACCATGCTGTATCTGAATAACCGTGTAAAAGGCACTAAGTGCACTGAGCAGGACTTCTGCTCCTCCGTACGTTTTTGTTGAGTTTGTAATATAGAGTTGGTTGTATTGAAACGGAGCTTAATTGTAACTTTCCTAAAATCAGAATGCTGTAATGTCATAATTCCAAAGATGCTCGCTGTATGTTTCCCATTTGCAAGTATTTATAGCTGACCTACTGTTACTGAATCCTCGCTAATTTTATATTTACTTTTATTCTTTAAAAGATACAGCTGTTAAGTGAGAAGATGAAAAGTTCATTGTACTCTGCAGAGCAGAAAGACAATTTTCTTTGTACGACTGGCAGAACAGCCCCATGGCAGGATTTGTAGGGTGAGTTAAAACCTTGTTCTGGACTAACTTCTCACATAGAGAAGACACGAAAGCTGCTTGCAGTTCCAAAATGGGGGACGTATGGCAGAATAATTAATATTGACCTTCAAAGGTAAATACAGGACAAAGGATGTTGTACCAAAGGCCAGGACATGCCCCAGCATAAGTGGAGGTGTTTGACTCAAGACAAAAACGCAGCCTGTATCCTCCCACTGAAGGCAGACCCACCACTCCTCATACCTTTTAAACATCTGTACTACTCCCCTTGAGGCTGTGAAGTCCACAGGACCACTGGTAGGAGCATCAACACTTCAGCGTGCTTCAGTGTCTACGAGGGTATGTCATGACACCAGGTGGTGGAGTGCTGAAATTCTGGGAACCAGGGAACCCAAACCCAAACTGAAGAAGAGAAGCCTCCAGAAGGAACATCAAGTACTGTTCCAACAGAACCATAAGAAGACTGTCAACAATCACCTTGCAACAATCACCTGTCAATCACATCATTGATAGGTACTGTACCTGCATCGCGATGCACGTTGTACTTCATGTTTCCAAAACAGCAGGAGTTGAGCCCTGACCTACTCACTCTTTGGTTCAGGCAGTGACCTGGCAACTCTGCTGCACTCCATCCCTTCACAGCCTGAACCAATGATTGAACATTAGTGGAGAGGTCAAGGCTCTCCCAGGGAGCTCAGGTGCAAGCAATGATTGGAAAAGGTGCTTTTATTTAAGTGTTAGCAGCAGAGGGAGCAGTATCTCTCTGAGTTTGCTCTTCTTTTGAGTTGTTACTAGTTTCTGGAAGGGGTGAGCTAATTTTTCTTTGTTACCTGCTGCTATGGTTCTTGTAGGTTATGTATGGTTACCTGTTAGGTATGGTCATATGGCCTTGTATGGTTACCTGCTATGGCGCTTATCTCCCGTTAGAAAGCACTGTCATTACCTTCTTTTGCCATGTGACTTTGTTGAAAATATTTTCTTCCGGTGACAGGCTTTTCTCAGTTCTGTTGCTTTATTTTTCAGTGCTGCTCTGCAAACCTTGCTGTGACTCTGGGCTAGGCCTGGCCACTCATCAGGGTAGAGCTGCTGCCATGATAGATACAGCTGTAGGGGGTGCAAGTTGAGTTGGGATACACGTAGCATGTGCGTTACAGGTTGTGTATGCCTGAGTATCTAGTTCACACTAAAATGTCTTGGCTGTATGCATGTGGTGGCTGGAATCCCTTTGCATTGTAGAAGCAAGGTTCAGAGCCCGAAAGTAAGGGAACGCAAAATGATGAAAAAAAGAAGAAATGATCTATGGAAAATTAATTGTGATAGATGTTCTTTGATCCTGGAAAATCATAACAATAGTTTTGGGGGGGGGAAAGGAAAAAAAAGCAGGTAACTGTCAAAATGTTAGCTAAGTACACTAAACACTAACACACCTGTATATACGTATGTATATATACAGGTATGTAATATACCTGTAGTGGAACACTGTTGAGAAGGTACATCCTCTATTGTCACACCACCAGCATCGGCCTCTGATATTGTGGACGAATATAATCAAATAGGAGACGTTACTGTTGAAGCACACCTCATACATACACGTTGAATCAGCTGTACAACTTTCTCTTCAAAGGCATAATTTGCTTAGGCGATCGACACCATCAGTAAGAACATCTATTGTATAATGCACCAAGATCTACCTGACTTCCTAGTAATCGAGGTGCTGAGACTGTGCCTTGTCAACTTAATCAGTGTATATTGATTTTATATTGCTTTTGCCACAGTGCATTTGGTGTGTTGATTTTATGGCCACCAGACACTCACTCAGCCTCTCTCTCACTCCCCCTCCACAGAAAGCCAGAGAGAGAGGGGAAAGCCCATGGGAATATTACCTCAGAAGTAAAACATATTTCACTTAGGGAAGATAAATTTCATTTATTCTTCCCATTCCCTGCTCAGCAGGTCTTCCTCACCCCTCTGTTTCTGACTCCTTCATCTGTTGCAGAGTAGCTCCTCTGCGCTTTCCCTTCCTCCTCACACCTCTCCCCGATCCAGCATACGCTCTTCAGGAGCTGCAGGGTGAGCGTTGCTGGGGGCACGTAGCACCTTCTCCATGACCTTCTTACAAGGTGTTCCCACTCTTTTGTGGGATCTTTCTTCTGAGCTCCACTCCCTCTGAGCTGCCTGCTCATTGGCTAATGGGTCCTGTGGGGCAGTAGGAGTGAGTAGCAGTGGACTGGAACTAGTTGTGTCTAGCACCCCAGTTTCATACCACACATCAGCATTATGGCAGGCCTTTCCACAACTGGACACCTGCACTCAGGGCAATACTCTTGTGATCTGAAAGGTCAAAAGAAGGTTTCAGAAAGCTGAGTTGGGATTGTGTAAACGTACAACACGTGTATTGATTCAAATTACATTGATGTTTATTAGGAGTACAATGTTAGTTCGATTGTTCAGGAGGTGTAGACTCTATAATAATTGATTCTTACAAAATCAGAATCATTTTAAACAGCCTAAATTTTCAAAGCACTCATTGAACTGTACATAAGCTTTATTTGAGAAGCCCCTTATGCAAAAAGCCACTTTTTCTAGTGGATGAGCACACACACTTTCTCTCAAAACAGTTTAATAAAAGGTTTATCTTAGTGAAAGTTAAAAGATTTTCAATGAAGTTGTTTTG
Organism: Lagopus muta; assembly: GCF_023343835.1. Classification (NCBI taxonomy): domain Eukaryota; kingdom Metazoa; phylum Chordata; class Aves; order Galliformes; family Phasianidae; genus Lagopus; species Lagopus muta. The sequence goes on from NW_026040169.1 coordinate 171,570, forward strand.
GAGGTTATTCTTCTTACCAGACAGTGGCATGAAGATGTTGATTGGCTTTTTACTGTGTAGCTTACAGTGCAGATGCTAGGTGGGAGCCTGCTCAGTATCTTTCTTGGTAATTTATGTAATGTAATTTATATTTGCATCAAAAGACAATTTTTCATTTTTTGTATCATCAGTAGCACTGGAACTTAGCTTTACCTTTTGGGCTTTTGATGACCTAGAGTATCAAGATATCTTTCCTTCAAGTATTTCTGATGTACAGTAAAATCAAATATTTTCCTTTTAGCTGTTTTAAAAGAGTTTGGCAGCATTGAATGTTTTTTGGTACTCAATCCAGTTCTTTGATCTTCCTCCAACATGACCTAATTCTGTTTAGAAGTTGTTGTGTTTAAGTGGAAAGAACGGACTTGTGGATAAGACAAAGCAGTACTCCCCTAGCATCTGATTCACCAACTGCTCTTGCATGCATGCAGTTTCTCCAAAGGCGATAAAGGATTACATATTTTCTATGGATATTTTCTATGAGAATTCTTTTTTTGCCTGTGAATATACAAAATCTGAACATCCATGCTGCTTGTGATTTCATGCTCCTTCTGAAAATTCTTGCTTTTTTCCAGACAAGAAAACGTATATTTGTGTGATCCATGTTTTACTATTTTTAGATAAAGTGATGACCGTTAGTCTTCTCAGTAAGACTGACATTCACTACCTAATTTTTCCATAAGAGCGCAATCCTTATTCTTGAGATGTAGTTAATATAGCGAGGCTAGAAATGATGGAAGCCACACCGAGCTTGGTCACTACTTTAAAGGTATCATTTTAAATCGTGTCTATTGAAAGTGAAAATGCCTAGTCATTTTTGTAAGCTGGTTGAGCTTATTTTGATAGCATACGTTTAAAGCGTTGATCTGAATGATCTTTTGTAAAATCTGGTGATATTCAGAAGGCAGACACCTTTGAAGTCTATAGAATAATATCACTTAGTTATACCAGTTATTAATCCACGTTTGCTCATGTTACTCATCCTTTTATCTGAAGATTGGGTTTCATTATATTATTGAAGTTAAGGGAAATAAAGCAAAATTGATTTTCAAATGGATTCTAAGATTTCATTTCTGTTTTTAATCCCTCTGTAGAGGAAGACAGCATGTCAAGTGATGCAATTTTACACAGTAGATTGAGGCCATGATCTTGGCTTTATAAACAAATACAGCAACAGTGGTAGTGAGAATCCTTGATTTTATTTTCATGCAGCTTGAATGGTCTTCTCTTACTTTTCTTTACTTATTATTACTATTTATTTGTATCATTTTTATTTATTTATTTGTTTATTTATGCAAGTTCTGAAAATAATCAACTGGTTTTCCTTGGCCAAAACAAAACACCATGAGGTTTCCATCAGGTGGCCATGGCCTCTTAATTGTTTGTTACTGCTAGTGGCTTCTGCTCTACTAATCAGTTTGTAGATGAACTGTTGAAGAATAATGAGGTTTCCTTAGTTGAGTGAAGTATCAGAATATCAGTGAAAAGGTGTCTGTAGTAAATATTTTTCATATTTGCATTAAAGATCATAATACAAACAGATTTCTGAGATGGACATATACTGAAGTCACTTGGAAGCAGACGCACAAACAGAACAACCAAGCTAAAACAACCAACTCAGCCCTCCCAAGCCCCCCTGTCCTCCCTACCCCCAACAACAAACAAACAAACAAACAAACAAACAAAAACTTAAGCAACAGCAATACAGATAGACAAACAAAAATTAAAAAAAAAAAAAGAAAGAAAGAAAGAAAAAAGAAACGAAGAACAAGAAAAGGGAAACACACAATGGAAACTATGAAAAAGACAATGAGAGATACAGAGTGATGGGGAAGAAAATTGTCAGCAATACCTGTAGACAGTATCTTCTAGAACTAACAATGCAAAGGCAGGTATATATATGCAATAATAACACCAAGAACAAGATCACTACTGCATTCTAATTCATAAGTCATTCTCTTCTATGAGGCAGTTCTTTTGCTTAGTACACAATCCTGGAATGCAATGAAATAGCAAGTATCAACTAGTAACAGTGTTACACTATCTCCAGCTCTAAAATTAGACTCCTTATCTGGTTTGGACTAACGGGCTTTTGTGTGCTCCCCTCAGAGAAAGGGAAGAGTGCTTTGAGCATTAGCATTTGAAAAGTGTCTGTTTCCCTGGGGAGATAAGGAGTCACTTGAGCTTTTGAATACCTGCACCTCCTCCTCCCTTAGTGTAGGTCTCTCATTGTATTGAAAAAATGAGCGACAGCATTGCCACCATGAAAAGTGAAGATGTATTATTTGATCTTTTAGAAAAACATGGTGCTCGACCCTCTTTATCAGGTATGGATTGGGCACGACAGAACTGGTATAACTTGCAGAGTGTTTCGGACCGTATTAGTGTTCTGCAAAACAATGCTCGTACCCGAGCTGGAAAAGGAAAGTCGTTTATTTGTGCCGTACCAGAGAGAGAGGGGAAAGCCCATGGGAAGAAAGTGGCTTCTTATTCCACATTTATGCACACTTAGTAGATAAGATGAAATCCTCAAGAAGTACCAAAATGGTAACTTTTGTATTATAGACTATTCTGTTCTGCCAAGAGGCCCTCAGCAAAAGAACAACTTAAGGGGCCTCTGACAGGAGGTCAAACTGTCCCTCTTTTGGATTAGGAGGAATGCAAGTGATGCTCCCCTACATTTTTTCTTCCAACTTACCTCTATCCCAGGACAGCAGGGGTCCAGGAATAATGGCCTAGTGCAGAATGAGCAAATGTGAGAATTAGCAATATGCGCTTAGCTAGCAACAGTTCATCTTTAGGCAAACATGGCTAGGCTAGGCTACAATTCCAATTGTATTGTGCTATATTGCATTCTCTCACACTGTGCTATAATATCTAGTAAATTAATTTTCTCCCTTAGCTCGTTGCCGCTGTTTTGTGTTCAGAACCATCACAGGGGGTGGGTCCATGGGTCCCCCTGTGCCATTTAGTCAAGGATCCAGGTCGAACCGGGCCAGAGCTGTGACCATGCTGTATCTGAATAACCGTGTAAAAGGCACTAAGTGCACTGAGCAGGACTTCTGCTCCTCCGTACGTTTTTGTTGAGTTTGTAATATAGAGTTGGTTGTATTGAAACGGAGCTTAATTGTAACTTTCCTAAAATCAGAATGCTGTAATGTCATAATTCCAAAGATGCTCGCTGTATGTTTCCCATTTGCAAGTATTTATAGCTGACCTACTGTTACTGAATCCTCGCTAATTTTATATTTACTTTTATTCTTTAAAAGATACAGCTGTTAAGTGAGAAGATGAAAAGTTCATTGTACTCTGCAGAGCAGAAAGACAATTTTCTTTGTACGACTGGCAGAACAGCCCCATGGCAGGATTTGTAGGGTGAGTTAAAACCTTGTTCTGGACTAACTTCTCACATAGAGAAGACACGAAAGCTGCTTGCAGTTCCAAAATGGGGGACGTATGGCAGAATAATTAATATTGACCTTCAAAGGTAAATACAGGACAAAGGATGTTGTACCAAAGGCCAGGACATGCCCCAGCATAAGTGGAGGTGTTTGACTCAAGACAAAAACGCAGCCTGTATCCTCCCACTGAAGGCAGACCCACCACTCCTCATACCTTTTAAACATCTGTACTACTCCCCTTGAGGCTGTGAAGTCCACAGGACCACTGGTAGGAGCATCAACACTTCAGCGTGCTTCAGTGTCTACGAGGGTATGTCATGACACCAGGTGGTGGAGTGCTGAAATTCTGGGAACCAGGGAACCCAAACCCAAACTGAAGAAGAGAAGCCTCCAGAAGGAACATCAAGTACTGTTCCAACAGAACCATAAGAAGACTGTCAACAATCACCTTGCAACAATCACCTGTCAATCACATCATTGATAGGTACTGTACCTGCATCGCGATGCACGTTGTACTTCATGTTTCCAAAACAGCAGGAGTTGAGCCCTGACCTCCTCACTCTTTGGTTCAGGCAGTGACCTGGCAACTCTGCTGCACTCCATCCCTTCACAGCCTGAACCAATGATTGAACATTAGTGGAGAGGTCAAGGCTCTCCCAGGGAGCTCAGGTGCAAGCAATGATTGGAAAAGGTGCTTTTATTTAAGTGTTAGCAGCAGAGGGAGCAGTATCTCTCTGAGTTTGCTCTTCTTTTGAGTTGTTACTAGTTTCTGGAAGGGGTGAGCTAATTTTTCTTTGTTACCTGCTGCTATGGTTCTTGTAGGTTATGTATGGTTACCTGTTAGGTATGGTCATATGGCCTTGTATGGTTACCTGCTATGGCGCTTATCTCCCGTTAGAAAGCACTGTCATTACCTTCTTTTGCCATGTGACTTTGTTGAAAATATTTTCTTCCGGTGACAGGCTTTTCTCAGTTCTGTTGCTTTATTTTTCAGTGCTGCTCTGCAAACCTTGCTGTGACTCTGGGCTAGGCCTGGCCACTCATCAGGGTAGAGCTGCTGCCATGATAGATACAGCTGTAGGGGGTGCAAGTTGAGTTGGGATACACGTAGCATGTGCGTTACAGGTTGTGTATGCCTGAGTATCTAGTTCACACTAAAATGTCTTGGCTGTATGCATGTGGTGGCTGGAATCCCTTTGCATTGTAGAAGCAAGGTTCAGAGCCCGAAAGTAAGGGAACGCAAAATGATGAAAAAAAGAAGAAATGATCTATGGAAAATTAATTGTGATAGATGTTCTTTGATCCTGGAAAATCATAACAATAGTTTTGGGGGGGGGAAAGGAAAAAAAAGCAGGTAACTGTCAAAATGTTAGCTAAGTACACTAAACACTAACACACCTGTATATACGTATGTATATATACAGGTATGTAATATACCTGTAGTGGAACACTGTTGAGAAGGTACATCCTCTATTGTCACACCACCAGCATCGGCCTCTGATATTGTGGACGAATATAATCAAATAGGAGACGTTACTGTTGAAGCACACCTCATACATACACGTTGAATCAGCTGTACAACTTTCTCTTCAAAGGCATAATTTGCTTAGGCGATCGACACCATCAGTAAGAACATCTATTGTATAATGCACCAAGATCTACCTGACTTCCTAGTAATCGAGGTGCTGAGACTGTGCCTTGTCAACTTAATCAGTGTATATTGATTTTATATTGCTTTTGCCACAGTGCATTTGGTGTGTTGATTTTATGGCCACCAGACACTCACTCAGCCTCTCTCTCACTCCCCCTCCACAGAAAGCCAGAGAGAGAGGGGAAAGCCCATGGGAATATTACCTCAGAAGTAAAACATATTTCACTTAGGGAAGATAAATTTCATTTATTCTTCCCATTCCCTGCTCAGCAGGTCTTCCTCACCCCTCCGTTTCTGACTCCTTCATCTGTTGCAGAGTAGCTCCTCTGCGCTTTCCCTTCCTCCTCACACCTCTCCCCGATCCAGCATACGCTCTTCAGGAGCTGCAGGGTGAGCGTTGCTGGGGGCACGTAGCACCTTCTCCATGACCTTCTTACAAGGTGTTCCCACTCTTTTGTGGGATCTTTCTTCTGAGCTCCACTCCCTCTGAGCTGCCTGCTCATTGGCTAATGGGTCCTGTGGGGCAGTAGGAGTGAGTAGCAGTGGACTGGAACTAGTTGTGTCTAGCACCCCAGTTTCATACCACACATCAGCATTATGGCAGGCCTTTCCACAACTGGACACCTGCACTCAGGGCAATACTCTTGTGATCTGAAAGGTCAAAAGAAGGTTTCAGAAAGCTGAGTTGGGATTGTGTAAACGTACAACACGTGTATTGATTCAAATTACATTGATGTTTATTAGGAGTACAATGTTAGTTCGATTGTTCAGGAGGTGTAGACTCTATAATAATTGATTCTTACAAAATCAGAATCATTTTAAACAGCCTAAATTTTCAAAGCACTCATTGAACTGTACATAAGCTTTATTTGAGAAGCCCCTTATGCAAAAAGCCACTTTTTCTAGTGGATGAGCACACACACTTTCTCTCAAAACAGTTTAATAAAAGGTTTATCTTAGTGAAAGTTAAAAGATTTTCAATGAAGTTGTTTTGGAGGTTATTCTTCTTACCAGACAGTGGCATGAAGATGTTGATTGGCTTTTTACTGTGTAGCTTACAGTGCAGATGCTAGGTGGGAGCCTGCTCAGTATCTTTCTTGGTAATTTATGTAATGTAATTTATATTTGCATCAAAAGACAATTTTTCATTTTTTGTATCATCAGTAGCACTGGAACTTAGCTTTACCTTTTGGGCTTTTGATGACCTAGAGTATCAAGATATCTTTCCTTCAAGTATTTCTGATGTACAGTAAAATCAAATATTTTCCTTTTAGCTGTTTTAAAAGAGTTTGGCAGCATTGAATGTTTTTTGGTACTCAATCCAGTTCTTTGATCTTCCTCCAACATGACCTAATTCTGTTTAGAAGTTGTTGTGTTTAAGTGGAAAGAACGGACTTGTGGATAAGACAAAGCAGTACTCCCCTAGCATCTGATTCACCAACTGCTCTTGCATGCATGCAGTTTCTCCAAAGGCGATAAAGGATTACATATTTTCTATGGATATTTTCTATGAGAATTCTTTTTTTGCCTGTGAATATACAAAATCTGAACATCCATGCTGCTTGTGATTTCATGCTCCTTCTGAAAATTCTTGCTTTTTTCCAGACAAGAAAACGTATATTTGTGTGATCCATGTTTTACTATTTTTAGATAAAGTGATGACCGTTAGTCTTCTCAGTAAGACTGACATTCACTACCTAATTTTTCCATAAGAGCGCAATCCTTATTCTTGAGATGTAGTTAATATAGCGAGGCTAGAAATGATGGAAGCCACACCGAGCTTGGTCACTACTTTAAAGGTATCATTTTAAATCGTGTCTATTGAAAGTGAAAATGCCTAGTCATTTTTGTAAGCTGGTTGAGCTTATTTTGATAGCATACGTTTAAAGCGTTGATCTGAATGATCTTTTGTAAAATCTGGTGATATTCAGAAGGCAGACACCTTTGAAGTCTATAGAATAATATCACTTAGTTATACCAGTTATTAATCCACGTTTGCTCATGTTACTCATCCTTTTATCTGAAGATTGGGTTTCATTATATTATTGAAGTTAAGGGAAATAAAGCAAAATTGATTTTCAAATGGATTCTAAGATTTCATTTCTGTTTTTAATCCCTCTGTAGAGGAAGACAGCATGTCAAGTGATGCAATTTTACACAGTAGATTGAGGCCATGATCTTGGCTTTATAAACAAATACAGCAACAGTGGTAGTGAGAATCCTTGATTTTATTTTCATGCAGCTTGAATGGTCTTCTCTTACTTTTCTTTACTTATTATTACTATTTATTTGTATCATTTTTATTTATTTATTTGTTTATTTATGCAAGTTCTGAAAATAATCAACTGGTTTTCCTTGGCCAAAACAAAACACCATGAGGTTTCCATCAGGTGGCCATGGCCTCTTAATTGTTTGTTACTGCTAGTGGCTTCTGCTCTACTAATCAGTTTGTAGATGAACTGTTGAAGAATAATGAGGTTTCCTTAGTTGAGTGAAGTATCAGAATATCAGTGAAAAGGTGTCTGTAGTAAATATTTTTCATATTTGCATTAAAGATCATAATACAAACAGATTTCTGAGATGGACATATACTGAAGTCACTTGGAAGCAGACACACAAACAGAACAACCAAGCTAAAACAACCAACTCAGCCCTCCCAAGCCCCCCTGTCCTCCCTACCCCCAACAACAAACAAACAAACAAACAAACAAACAAACAAAAACTTAAGCAACAGCAATACAGATAGACAAACAAAAATTAAAAAAAAAAAAAGAAAGAAAGAAAGAAAAAAGAAACGAAGAACAAGAAAAGGGAAACACACAATGGAAACTATGAAAAAGACAATGAGAGATACAGAGTGATGGGGAAGAAAATTGTCAGCAATACCTGTAGACAGTATCTTCTAGAACTAACAATGCAAAGGCAGGTATATATATGCAATAATAACACCAAGAACAAGATCACTACTGCATTCTAATTCATAAGTCATTCTCTTCTATGAGGCAGTTCTTTTGCTTAGTACACAATCCTGGAATGCAATGAAATAGCAAGTATCAACTAGTAACAGTGTTACACTATCTCCAGCTCTAAAATTAGACTCCTTATCTGGTTTGGACTAACGGGCTTTTGTGTGCTCCCCTCAGAGAAAGGGAAGAGTGCTTTGAGCATTAGCATTTGAAAAGTGTCTGTTTCCCTGGGGAGATAAGGAGTCACTTGAGCTTTTGAATACCTGCACCTCCTCCTCCCTTAGTGTAGGTCTCTCATTGTATTGAAAAAATGAGCGACAGCATTGCCACCATGAAAAGTGAAGATGTATTATTTGATCTTTTAGAAAAACATGGTGCTCGACCCTCTTTATCAGGTATGGATTGGGCACGACAGAACTGGTATAACTTGCAGAGTGTTTCGGACCGTATTAGTGTTCTGCAAAACAATGCTCGTACCCGAGCTGGAAAAGGAAAGTCGTTTATTTGTGCCGTACCAGAGAGAGAGGGGAAAGCCCATGGGAAGAAAGTGGCTTCTTATTCCACATTTATGCACACTTAGTAGATAAGATGAAATCCTCAAGAAGTACCAAAATGGTAACTTTTGTATTATAGACTATTCTGTTCTGCCAAGAGGCCCTCAGCAAAAGAACAACTTAAGGGGCCTCTGACAGGAGGTCAAACTGTCCCTCTTTTGGATTAGGAGGAATGCAAGTGATGCTCCCCTACATTTTTTCTTCCAACTTACCTCTATCCCAGGACAGCAGGGGTCCAGGAATAATGGCCTAGTGCAGAATGAGCAAATGTGAGAATTAGCAATATGCGCTTAGCTAGCAACAGTTCATCTTTAGGCAAACATGGCTAGGCTAGGCTACAATTCCAATTGTATTGTGCTATATTGCATTCTCTCACACTGTGCTATAATATCTAGTAAATTAATTTTCTCCCTTAGCTCGTTGCCGCTGTTTTGTGTTCAGAACCATCACAGGGGGTGGGTCCATGGGTCCCCCTGTGCCATTTAGTCAAGGATCCAGGTCGAACCGGGCCAGAGCTGTGACCATGCTGTATCTGAATAACCGTGTAAAAGGCACTAAGTGCACTGAGCAGGACTTCTGCTCCTCCGTACGTTTTTGTTGAGTTTGTAATATAGAGTTGGTTGTATTGAAACGGAGCTTAATTGTAACTTTCCTAAAATCAGAATGCTGTAATGTCATAATTCCAAAGATGCTCGCTGTATGTTTCCCATTTGCAAGTATTTATAGCTGACCTACTGTTACTGAATCCTCGCTAATTTTATATTTACTTTTATTCTTTAAAAGATACAGCTGTTAAGTGAGAAGATGAAAAGTTCATTGTACTCTGCAGAGCAGAAAGACAATTTTCTTTGTACGACTGGCAGAACAGCCCCATGGCAGGATTTGTAGGGTGAGTTAAAACCTTGTTCTGGACTAACTTCTCACATAGAGAAGACACGAAAGCTGCTTGCAGTTCCAAAATGGGGGACGTATGGCAGAATAATTAATATTGACCTTCAAAGGTAAATACAGGACAAAGGATGTTGTACCAAAGGCCAGGACATGCCCCAGCATAAGTGGAGGTGTTTGACTCAAGACAAAAACGCAGCCTGTATCCTCCCACTGAAGGCAGACCCACCACTCCTCATACCTTTTAAACATCTGTACTACTCCCCTTGAGGCTGTGAAGTCCACAGGACCACTGGTAGGAGCATCAACACTTCAGCGTGCTTCAGTGTCTACGAGGGTATGTCATGACACCAGGTGGTGGAGTGCTGAAATTCTGGGAACCAGGGAACCCAAACCCAAACTGAAGAAGAGAAGCCTCCAGAAGGAACATCAAGTACTGTTCCAACAGAACCATAAGAAGACTGTCAACAATCACCTTGCAACAATCACCTGTCAATCACATCATTGATAGGTACTGTACCTGCATCGCGATGCACGTTGTACTTCATGTTTCCAAAACAGCAGGAGTTGAGCCCTGACCTCCTCACTCTTTGGTTCAGGCAGTGACCTGGCAACTCTGCTGCACTCCATCCCTTCACAGCCTGAACCAATGATTGAACATTAGTGGAGAGGTCAAGGCTCTCCCAGGGAGCTCAGGTGCAAGCAATGATTGGAAAAGGTGCTTTTATTTAAGTGTTAGCAGCAGAGGGAGCAGTATCTCTCTGAGTTTGCTCTTCTTTTGAGTTGTTACTAGTTTCTGGAAGGGGTGAGCTAATTTTTCTTTGTTACCTGCTGCTATGGTTCTTGTAGGTTATGTATGGTTACCTGTTAGGTATGGTCATATGGCCTTGTATGGTTACCTGCTATGGCGCTTATCTCCCGTTAGAAAGCACTGTCATTACCTTCTTTTGCCATGTGACTTTGTTGAAAATATTTTCTTCCGGTGACAGGCTTTTCTCAGTTCTGTTGCTTTATTTTTCAGTGCTGCTCTGCAAACCTTGCTGTGACTCTGGGCTAGGCCTGGCCACTCATCAGGGTAGAGCTGCTGCCATGATAGATACAGCTGTAGGGGGTGCAAGTTGAGTTGGGATACACGTAGCATGTGCGTTACAGGTTGTGTATGCCTGAGTATCTAGTTCACACTAAAATGTCTTGGCTGTATGCATGTGGTGGCTGGAATCCCTTTGCATTGTAGAAGCAAGGTTCAGAGCCCGAAAGTAAGGGAACGCAAAATGATGAAAAAAAGAAGAAATGATCTATGGAAAATTAATTGTGATAGATGTTCTTTGATCCTGGAAAATCATAACAATAGTTTTGGGGGGGGGAAAGGAAAAAAAAGCAGGTAACTGTCAAAATGTTAGCTAAGTACACTAAACACTAACACACCTGTATATACGTATGTATATATACAGGTATGTAATATACCTGTAGTGGAACACTGTTGAGAAGGTACATCCTCTATTGTCACACCACCAGCATCGGCCTCTGATATTGTGGACGAATATAATCAAATAGGAGACGTTACTGTTGAAGCACACCTCATACATACACGTTGAATCAGCTGTACAACTTTCTCTTCAAAGGCATAATTTGCTTAGGCGATCGACACCATCAGTAAGAACATCTATTGTATAATGCACCAAGATCTACCTGACTTCCTAGTAATCGAGGTGCTGAGACTGTGCCTTGTCAACTTAATCAGTGTATATTGATTTTATATTGCTTTTGCCACAGTGCATTTGGTGTGTTGATTTTATGGCCACCAGACACTCACTCAGCCTCTCTCTCACTCCCCCTCCACAGAAAGCCAGAGAGAGAGGGGAAAGCCCATGGGAATATTACCTCAGAAGTAAAACATATTTCACTTAGGGAAGATAAATTTCATTTATTCTTCCCATTCCCTGCTCAGCAGGTCTTCCTCACCCCTCCGTTTCTGACTCCTTCATCTGTTGCAGAGTAGCTCCTCTGCGCTTTCCCTTCCTCCTCACACCTCTCCCCGATCCAGCATACGCTCTTCAGGAGCTGCAGGGTGAGCGTTGCTGGGGGCACGTAGCACCTTCTCCATGACCTTCTTACAAGGTGTTCCCACTCTTTTGTGGGATCTTTCTTCTGAGCTCCACTCCCTCTGAGCTGCCTGCTCATTGGCTAATGGGTCCTGTGGGGCAGTAGGAGTGAGTAGCAGTGGACTGGAACTAGTTGTGTCTAGCACCCCAGTTTCATACCACACATCAGCATTATGGCAGGCCTTTCCACAACTGGACACCTGCACTCAGGGCAATACTCTTGTGATCTGAAAGGTCAAAAGAAGGTTTCAGAAAGCTGAGTTGGGATTGTGTAAACGTACAACACGTGTATTGATTCAAATTACATTGATGTTTATTAGGAGTACAATGTTAGTTCGATTGTTCAGGAGGTGTAGACTCTATAATAATTGATTCTTACAAAATCAGAATCATTTTAAACAGCCTAAATTTTCAAAGCACTCATTGAACTGTACATAAGCTTTATTTGAGAAGCCCCTTATGCAAAAAGCCACTTTTTCTAGTGGATGAGCACACACACTTTCTCTCAAAACAGTTTAATAAAAGGTTTATCTTAGTGAAAGTTAAAAGATTTTCAATGAAGTTGTTTTGGAGGTTATTCTTCTTACCAGACAGTGGCATGAAGATGTTGATTGGCTTTTTACTGTGTAGCTTACAGTGCAGATGCTAGGTGGGAGCCTGCTCAGTATCTTTCTTGGTAATTTAAGTAATGTAATTTATATTTGCATCAAAAGACAATTTTTCATTTTTTGTATCATCAGTAGCACTGGAACTTAGCTTTACCTTTTGGGCTTTTGATGACCTAGAGTATCAAGATATCTTTCCTTCAAGTATTTCTGATGTACAGTAAAATCAAATATTTTCCTTTTAGCTGTTTTAAAAGAGTTTGGCAGCATTGAATGTTTTTTGGTACTCAATCCAGTTCTTTGATCTTCCTCCAACATGACCTAATTCTGTTTAGAAGTTGTTGTGTTTAAGTGGAAAGAACGGACTTGTGGATAAGACAAAGCAGTACTCCCCTAGCATCTGATTCACCAACTGCTCTTGCATGCATGCAGTTTCTCCAAAGGCGATAAAGGATTACATATTTTCTATGGATATTTTCTATGAGAATTCTTTTTTTGCCTGTGAATATACAAAATCTGAACATCCATGCTGCTTGTGATTTCATGCTCCTTCTGAAAATTCTTGCTTTTTTCCAGACAAGAAAACGTATATTTGTGTGATCCATGTTTTACTATTTTTAGATAAAGTGATGACCGTTAGTCTTCTCAGTAAGACTGACATTCACTACCTAATTTTTCCATAAGAGCGCAATCCTTATTCTTGAGATGTAGTTAATATAGCGAGGCTAGAAATGATGGAAGCCACACCGAGCTTGGTCACTACTTTAAAGGTATCATTTTAAATCGTGTCTATTGAAAGTGAAAATGCCTAGTCATTTTTGTAAGCTGGTTGAGCTTATTTTGATAGCATACGTTTAAAGCATTGATCTGAATGATCTTTTGTAAAATCTGGTGATATTCAGAAGGCAGACACCTTTGAAGTCTATAGAATAATATCACTTAGTTATACCAGTTATTAATCCACGTTTGCTCATGTTACTCATCCTTTTATCTGAAGATTGGGTTTCATTATATTATTGAAGTTAAGGGAAATAAAGCAAAATTGATTTTCAAATGGATTCTAAGATTTCATTTCTGTTTTTAATCCCTCTGTAGAGGAAGACAGCATGTCAAGTGATGCAATTTTACACAGTAGATTGAGGCCATGATCTTGGCTTTATAAACAAATACAGCAACAGTGGTAGTGAGAATCCTTGATTTTATTTTCATGCAGCTTGAATGGTCTTCTCTTACTTTTCTTTACTTATTATTACTATTTATTTGTATCATTTTTATTTATTTATTTGTTTATTTATGCAAGTTCTGAAAATAATCAACTGGTTTTCCTTGGCCAAAACAAAACACCATGAGGTTTCCATCAGGTGGCCATGGCCTCTTAATTGTTTGTTACTGCTAGTGGCTTCTGCTCTACTAATCAGTTTGTAGATGAACTGTTGAAGAATAATGAGGTTTCCTTAGTTGAGTGAAGTATCAGAATATCAGTGAAAAGGTGTCTGTAGTAAATATTTTTCATATTTGCATTAAAGATCATAATACAAACAGATTTCTGAGATGGACATATACTGAAGTCACTTGGAAGCAGACACACAAACAGAACAACCAAGCTAAAACAACCAACTCAGCCCTCCCAAGCCCCCCTGTCCTCCCTACCCCCAACAACAAACAAACAAACAAACAAACAAACAAACAAAAACTTAAGCAACAGCAATACAGATAGACAAACAAAAATTAAAAAAAAAAAAAGAAAGAAAGAAAGAAAAAAGAAACGAAGAACAAGAAAAGGGAAACACACAATGGAAACTATGAAAAAGACAATGAGAGATACAGAGTGATGGGGAAGAAAATTGTCAGCAATACCTGTAGACAGTATCTTCTAGAACTAACAATGCAAAGGCAGGTATATATATGCAATAATAACACCAAGAACAAGATCACTACTGCATTCTAATTCATAAGTCATTCTCTTCTATGAGGCAGTTCTTTTGCTTAGTACACAATCCTGGAATGCAATGAAATAGCAAGTATCAACTAGTAACAGTGTTACACTATCTCCAGCTCTAAAATTAGACTCCTTATCTGGTTTGGACTAACGGGCTTTTGTGTGCTCCCCTCAGAGAAAGGGAAGAGTGCTTTGAGCATTAGCATTTGAAAAGTGTCTGTTTCCCTGGGGAGATAAGGAGTCACTTGAGCTTTTGAATACCTGCACCTCCTCCTCCCTTAGTGTAGGTCTCTCATTGTATTGAAAAAATGAGCGACAGCATTGCCACCATGAAAAGTGAAGATGTATTATTTGATCTTTTAGAAAAACATGGTGCTCGACCCTCTTTATCAGGTATGGATTGGGCACGACAGAACTGGTATAACTTGCAGAGTGTTTCGGACCGTATTAGTGTTCTGCAAAACAATGCTCGTACCCGAGCTGGAAAAGGAAAGTCGTTTATTTGTGCCGTACCAGAGAGAGAGGGGAAAGCCCATGGGAAGAAAGTGGCTTCTTATTCCACATTTATGCACACTTAGTAGATAAGATGAAATCCTCAAGAAGTACCAAAATGGTAACTTTTGTATTATAGACTATTCTGTTCTGCCAAGAGGCCCTCAGCAAAAGAACAACTTAAGGGGCCTCTGACAGGAGGTCAAACTGTCCCTCTTTTGGATTAGGAGGAATGCAAGTGATGCTCCCCTACATTTTTTCTTCCAACTTACCTCTATCCCAGGACAGCAGGGGTCCAGGAATAATGGCCTAGTGCAGAATGAGCAAATGTGAGAATTAGCAATATGCGCTTAGCTAGCAACAGTTCATCTTTAGGCAAACATGGCTAGGCTAGGCTACAATTCCAATTGTATTGTGCTATATTGCATTCTCTCACACTGTGCTATAATATCTAGTAAATTAATTTTCTCCCTTAGCTCGTTGCCGCTGTTTTGTGTTCAGAACCATCACAGGGGGTGGGTCCATGGGTCCCCCTGTGCCATTTAGTCAAGGATCCAGGTCGAACCGGGCCAGAGCTGTGACCATGCTGTATCTGAATAACCGTGTAAAAGGCACTAAGTGCACTGAGCAGGACTTCTGCTCCTCCGTACGTTTTTGTTGAGTTTGTAATATAGAGTTGGTTGTATTGAAACGGAGCTTAATTGTAACTTTCCTAAAATCAGAATGCTGTAATGTCATAATTCCAAAGATGCTCGCTGTATGTTTCCCATTTGCAAGTATTTATAGCTGACCTACTGTTACTGAATCCTCGCTAATTTTATATTTACTTTTATTCTTTAAAAGATACAGCTGTTAAGTGAGAAGATGAAAAGTTCATTGTACTCTGCAGAGCAGAAAGACAATTTTCTTTGTACGACTGGCAGAACAGCCCCATGGCAGGATTTGTAGGGTGAGTTAAAACCTTGTTCTGGACTAACTTCTCACATAGAGAAGACACGAAAGCTGCTTGCAGTTCCAAAATGGGGGACGTATGGCAGAATAATTAATATTGACCTTCAAAGGTAAATACAGGACAAAGGATGTTGTACCAAAGGCCAGGACATGCCCCAGCATAAGTGGAGGTGTTTGACTCAAGACAAAAACGCAGCCTGTATCCTCCCACTGAAGGCAGACCCACCACTCCTCATACCTTTTAAACATCTGTACTACTCCCCTTGAGGCTGTGAAGTCCACAGGACCACTGGTAGGAGCATCAACACTTCAGCGTGCTTCAGTGTCTACGAGGGTATGTCATGACACCAGGTGGTGGAGTGCTGAAATTCTGGGAACCAGGGAACCCAAACCCAAACTGAAGAAGAGAAGCCTCCAGAAGGAACATCAAGTACTGTTCCAACAGAACCATAAGAAGACTGTCAACAATCACCTTGCAACAATCACCTGTCAATCACATCATTGATAGGTACTGTACCTGCATCGCGATGCACGTTGTACTTCATGTTTCCAAAACAGCAGGAGTTGAGCCCTGACCTACTCACTCTTTGGTTCAGGCAGTGACCTGGCAACTCTGCTGCACTCCATCCCTTCACAGCCTGAACCAATGATTGAACATTAGTGGAGAGGTCAAGGCTCTCCCAGGGAGCTCAGGTGCAAGCAATGATTGGAAAAGGTGCTTTTATTTAAGTGTTAGCAGCAGAGGGAGCAGTATCTCTCTGAGTTTGCTCTTCTTTTGAGTTGTTACTAGTTTCTGGAAGGGGTGAGCTAATTTTTCTTTGTTACCTGCTGCTATGGTTCTTGTAGGTTATGTATGGTTACCTGTTAGGTATGGTCATATGGCCTTGTATGGTTACCTGCTATGGCGCTTATCTCCCGTTAGAAAGCACTGTCATTACCTTCTTTTGCCATGTGACTTTGTTGAAAATATTTTCTTCCGGTGACAGGCTTTTCTCAGTTCTGTTGCTTTATTTTTCAGTGCTGCTCTGCAAACCTTGCTGTGACTCTGGGCTAGGCCTGGCCACTCATCAGGGTAGAGCTGCTGCCATGATAGATACAGCTGTAGGGGGTGCAAGTTGAGTTGGGATACACGTAGCATGTGCGTTACAGGTTGTGTATGCCTGAGTATCTAGTTCACACTAAAATGTCTTGGCTGTATGCATGTGGTGGCTGGAATCCCTTTGCATTGTAGAAGCAAGGTTCAGAGCCCGAAAGTAAGGGAACGCAAAATGATGAAAAAAAGAAGAAATGATCTATGGAAAATTAATTGTGATAGATGTTCTTTGATCCTGGAAAATCATAACAATAGTTTTGGGGGGGGGAAAGGAAAAAAAAGCAGGTAACTGTCAAAATGTTAGCTAAGTACACTAAACACTAACACACCTGTATATACGTATGTATATATACAGGTATGTAATATACCTGTAGTGGAACACTGTTGAGAAGGTACATCCTCTATTGTCACACCACCAGCATCGGCCTCTGATATTGTGGACGAATATAATCAAATAGGAGACGTTACTGTTGAAGCACACCTCATACATACACGTTGAATCAGCTGTACAACTTTCTCTTCAAAGGCATAATTTGCTTAGGCGATCGACACCATCAGTAAGAACATCTATTGTATAATGCACCAAGATCTACCTGACTTCCTAGTAATCGAGGTGCTGAGACTGTGCCTTGTCAACTTAATCAGTGTATATTGATTTTATATTGCTTTTGCCACAGTGCATTTGGTGTGTTGATTTTATGGCCACCAGACACTCACTCAGCCTCTCTCTCACTCCCCCTCCACAGAAAGCCAGAGAGAGAGGGGAAAGCCCATGGGAATATTACCTCAGAAGTAAAACATATTTCACTTAGGGAAGATAAATTTCATTTATTCTTCCCATTCCCTGCTCAGCAGGTCTTCCTCACCCCTCTGTTTCTGACTCCTTCATCTGTTGCAGAGTAGCTCCTCTGCGCTTTCCCTTCCTCCTCACACCTCTCCCCGATCCAGCATACGCTCTTCAGGAGCTGCAGGGTGAGCGTTGCTGGGGGCACGTAGCACCTTCTCCATGACCTTCTTACAAGGTGTTCCCACTCTTTTGTGGGATCTTTCTTCTGAGCTCCACTCCCTCTGAGCTGCCTGCTCATTGGCTAATGGGTCCTGTGGGGCAGTAGGAGTGAGTAGCAGTGGACTGGAACTAGTTGTGTCTAGCACCCCAGTTTCATACCACACATCAGCATTATGGCAGGCCTTTCCACAACTGGACACCTGCACTCAGGGCAATACTCTTGTGATCTGAAAGGTCAAAAGAAGGTTTCAGAAAGCTGAGTTGGGATTGTGTAAACGTACAACACGTGTATTGATTCAAATTACATTGATGTTTATTAGGAGTACAATGTTAGTTCGATTGTTCAGGAGGTGTAGACTCTATAATAATTGATTCTTACAAAATCAGAATCATTTTAAACAGCCTAAATTTTCAAAGCACTCATTGAACTGTACATAAGCTTTATTTGAGAAGCCCCTTATGCAAAAAGCCACTTTTTCTAGTGGATGAGCACACACACTTTCTCTCAAAACAGTTTAATAAAAGGTTTATCTTAGTGAAAGTTAAAAGATTTTCAATGAAGTTGTTTTGGAGGTTATTCTTCTTACCAGACAGTGGCATGAAGATGTTGATTGGCTTTTTACTGTGTAGCTTACAGTGCAGATGCTAGGTGGGAGCCTGCTCAGTATCTTTCTTGGTAATTTATGTAATGTAATTTATATTTGCATCAAAAGACAATTTTTCATTTTTTGTATCATCAGTAGCACTGGAACTTAGCTTTACCTTTTGGGCTTTTGATGACCTAGAGTATCAAGATATCTTTCCTTCAAGTATTTCTGATGTACAGTAAAATCAAATATTTTCCTTTTAGCTGTTTTAAAAGAGTTTGGCAGCATTGAATGTTTTTTGGTACTCAATCCAGTTCTTTGATCTTCCTCCAACATGACCTAATTCTGTTTAGAAGTTGTTGTGTTTAAGTGGAAAGAACGGACTTGTGGATAAGACAAAGCAGTACTCCCCTAGCATCTGATTCACCAACTGCTCTTGCATGCATGCAGTTTCTCCAAAGGCGATAAAGGATTACATATTTTCTATGGATATTTTCTATGAGAATTCTTTTTTTGCCTGTGAATATACAAAATCTGAACATCCATGCTGCTTGTGATTTCATGCTCCTTCTGAAAATTCTTGCTTTTTTCCAGACAAGAAAACGTATATTTGTGTGATCCATGTTTTACTATTTTTAGATAAAGTGATGACCGTTAGTCTTCTCAGTAAGACTGACATTCACTACCTAATTTTTCCATAAGAGCGCAATCCTTATTCTTGAGATGTAGTTAATATAGCGAGGCTAGAAATGATGGAAGCCACACCGAGCTTGGTCACTACTTTAAAGGTATCATTTTAAATCGTGTCTATTGAAAGTGAAAATGCCTAGTCATTTTTGTAAGCTGGTTGAGCTTATTTTGATAGCATACGTTTAAAGCGTTGATCTGAATGATCTTTTGTAAAATCTGGTGATATTCAGAAGGCAGACACCTTTGAAGTCTATAGAATAATATCACTTAGTTATACCAGTTATTAATCCACGTTTGCTCATGTTACTCATCCTTTTATCTGAAGATTGGGTTTCATTATATTATTGAAGTTAAGGGAAATAAAGCAAAATTGATTTTCAAATGGATTCTAAGATTTCATTTCTGTTTTTAATCCCTCTGTAGAGGAAGACAGCATGTCAAGTGATGCAATTTTACACAGTAGATTGAGGCCATGATCTTGGCTTTATAAACAAATACAGCAACAGTGGTAGTGAGAATCCTTGATTTTATTTTCATGCAGCTTGAATGGTCTTCTCTTACTTTTCTTTACTTATTATTACTATTTATTTGTATCATTTTTATTTATTTATTTGTTTATTTATGCAAGTTCTGAAAATAATCAACTGGTTTTCCTTGGCCAAAACAAAACACCATGAGGTTTCCATCAGGTGGCCATGGCCTCTTAATTGTTTGTTACTGCTAGTGGCTTCTGCTCTACTAATCAGTTTGTAGATGAACTGTTGAAGAATAATGAGGTTTCCTTAGTTGAGTGAAGTATCAGAATATCAGTGAAAAGGTGTCTGTAGTAAATATTTTTCATATTTGCATTAAAGATCATAATACAAACAGATTTCTGAGATGGACATATACTGAAGTCACTTGGAAGCAGACACACAAACAGAACAACCAAGCTAAAACAACCAACTCAGCCCTCTCAAGCCCCCCTGTCCTCCCTACCCCCAACAACAAACAAACAAACAAACAAACAAACAAACAAAAACTTAAGCAACAGCAATACAGATAGACAAACAAAAATTAAAAAAAAAAAAAAGAAAGAAAGAAAGAAAAAAGAAACGAAGAACAAGAAAAGGGAAACACACAATGGAAACTATGAAAAAGACAATGAGAGATACAGAGTGATGGGGAAGAAAATTGTCAGCAATACCTGTAGACAGTATCTTCTAGAACTAACAATGCAAAGGCAGGTATATATATGCAATAATAACACCAAGAACAAGATCACTACTGCATTCTAATTCATAAGTCATTCTCTTCTATGAGGCAGTTCTTTTGCTTAGTACACAATCCTGGAATGCAATGAAATAGCAAGTATCAACTAGTAACAGTGTTACACTATCTCCAGCTCTAAAATTAGACTCCTTATCTGGTTTGGACTAACGGGCTTTTGTGTGCTCCCCTCAGAGAAAGGGAAGAGTGCTTTGAGCATTAGCATTTGAAAAGTGTCTGTTTCCCTGGGGAGATAAGGAGTCACTTGAGCTTTTGAATACCTGCACCTCCTCCTCCCTTAGTGTAGGTCTCTCATTGTATTGAAAAAATGAGCGACAGCATTGCCACCATGAAAAGTGAAGATGTATTATTTGATCTTTTAGAAAAACATGGTGCTCGACCCTCTTTATCAGGTATGGATTGGGCACGACAGAACTGGTATAACTTGCAGAGTGTTTCGGACCGTATTAGTGTTCTGCAAAACAATGCTCGTACCCGAGCTGGAAAAGGAAAGTCGTTTATTTGTGCCGTACCAGAGAGAGAGGGGAAAGCCCATGGGAAGAAAGTGGCTTCTTATTCCACATTTATGCACACTTAGTAGATAAGATGAAATCCTCAAGAAGTACCAAAATGGTAACTTTTGTATTATAGACTATTCTGTTCTGCCAAG
Source organism: Lagopus muta (assembly GCF_023343835.1). Taxonomy (NCBI): domain Eukaryota; kingdom Metazoa; phylum Chordata; class Aves; order Galliformes; family Phasianidae; genus Lagopus; species Lagopus muta. The sequence continues at coordinate 192,449 of NW_026040169.1, forward strand.
AGGCCCTCAGCAAAAGAACAACTTAAGGGGCCTCTGACAGGAGGTCAAACTGTCCCTCTTTTGGATTAGGAGGAATGCAAGTGATGCTCCCCTACATTTTTTCTTCCAACTTACCTCTATCCCAGGACAGCAGGGGTCCAGGAATAATGGCCTAGTGCAGAATGAGCAAATGTGAGAATTAGCAATATGCGCTTAGCTAGCAACAGTTCATCTTTAGGCAAACATGGCTAGGCTAGGCTACAATTCCAATTGTATTGTGCTATATTGCATTCTCTCACACTGTGCTATAATATCTAGTAAATTAATTTTCTCCCTTAGCTCGTTGCCGCTGTTTTGTGTTCAGAACCATCACAGGGGGTGGGTCCATGGGTCCCCCTGTGCCATTTAGTCAAGGATCCAGGTCGAACCGGGCCAGAGCTGTGACCATGCTGTATCTGAATAACCGTGTAAAAGGCACTAAGTGCACTGAGCAGGACTTCTGCTCCTCCGTACGTTTTTGTTGAGTTTGTAATATAGAGTTGGTTGTATTGAAACGGAGCTTAATTGTAACTTTCCTAAAATCAGAATGCTGTAATGTCATAATTCCAAAGATGCTCGCTGTATGTTTCCCATTTGCAAGTATTTATAGCTGACCTACTGTTACTGAATCCTCGCTAATTTTATATTTACTTTTATTCTTTAAAAGATACAGCTGTTAAGTGAGAAGATGAAAAGTTCATTGTACTCTGCAGAGCAGAAAGACAATTTTCTTTGTACGACTGGCAGAACAGCCCCATGGCAGGATTTGTAGGGTGAGTTAAAACCTTGTTCTGGACTAACTTCTCACATAGAGAAGACACGAAAGCTGCTTGCAGTTCCAAAATGGGGGACGTATGGCAGAATAATTAATATTGACCTTCAAAGGTAAATACAGGACAAAGGATGTTGTACCAAAGGCCAGGACATGCCCCAGCATAAGTGGAGGTGTTTGACTCAAGACAAAAACGCAGCCTGTATCCTCCCACTGAAGGCAGACCCACCACTCCTCATACCTTTTAAACATCTGTACTACTCCCCTTGAGGCTGTGAAGTCCACAGGACCACTGGTAGGAGCATCAACACTTCAGCGTGCTTCAGTGTCTACGAGGGTATGTCATGACACCAGGTGGTGGAGTGCTGAAATTCTGGGAACCAGGGAACCCAAACCCAAACTGAAGAAGAGAAGCCTCCAGAAGGAACATCAAGTACTGTTCCAACAGAACCATAAGAAGACTGTCAACAATCACCTTGCAACAATCACCTGTCAATCACATCATTGATAGGTACTGTACCTGCATCGCGATGCACGTTGTACTTCATGTTTCCAAAACAGCAGGAGTTGAGCCCTGACCTACTCACTCTTTGGTTCAGGCAGTGACCTGGCAACTCTGCTGCACTCCATCCCTTCACAGCCTGAACCAATGATTGAACATTAGTGGAGAGGTCAAGGCTCTCCCAGGGAGCTCAGGTGCAAGCAATGATTGGAAAAGGTGCTTTTATTTAAGTGTTAGCAGCAGAGGGAGCAGTATCTCTCTGAGTTTGCTCTTCTTTTGAGTTGTTACTAGTTTCTGGAAGGGGTGAGCTAATTTTTCTTTGTTACCTGCTGCTATGGTTCTTGTAGGTTATGTATGGTTACCTGTTAGGTATGGTCATATGGCCTTGTATGGTTACCTGCTATGGCGCTTATCTCCCGTTAGAAAGCACTGTCATTACCTTCTTTTGCCATGTGACTTTGTTGAAAATATTTTCTTCCGGTGACAGGCTTTTCTCAGTTCTGTTGCTTTATTTTTCAGTGCTGCTCTGCAAACCTTGCTGTGACTCTGGGCTAGGCCTGGCCACTCATCAGGGTAGAGCTGCTGCCATGATAGATACAGCTGTAGGGGGTGCAAGTTGAGTTGGGATACACGTAGCATGTGCGTTACAGGTTGTGTATGCCTGAGTATCTAGTTCACACTAAAATGTCTTGGCTGTATGCATGTGGTGGCTGGAATCCCTTTGCATTGTAGAAGCAAGGTTCAGAGCCCGAAAGTAAGGGAACGCAAAATGATGAAAAAAAGAAGAAATGATCTATGGAAAATTAATTGTGATAGATGTTCTTTGATCCTGGAAAATCATAACAATAGTTTTGGGGGGGGGAAAGGAAAAAAAAGCAGGTAACTGTCAAAATGTTAGCTAAGTACACTAAACACTAACACACCTGTATATACGTATGTATATATACAGGTATGTAATATACCTGTAGTGGAACACTGTTGAGAAGGTACATCCTCTATTGTCACACCACCAGCATCGGCCTCTGATATTGTGGACGAATATAATCAAATAGGAGACGTTACTGTTGAAGCACACCTCATACATACACGTTGAATCAGCTGTACAACTTTCTCTTCAAAGGCATAATTTGCTTAGGCGATCGACACCATCAGTAAGAACATCTATTGTATAATGCACCAAGATCTACCTGACTTCCTAGTAATCGAGGTGCTGAGACTGTGCCTTGTCAACTTAATCAGTGTATATTGATTTTATATTGCTTTTGCCACAGTGCATTTGGTGTGTTGATTTTATGGCCACCAGACACTCACTCAGCCTCTCTCTCACTCCCCCTCCACAGAAAGCCAGAGAGAGAGGGGAAAGCCCATGGGAATATTACCTCAGAAGTAAAACATATTTCACTTAGGGAAGATAAATTTCATTTATTCTTCCCATTCCCTGCTCAGCAGGTCTTCCTCACCCCTCTGTTTCTGACTCCTTCATCTGTTGCAGAGTAGCTCCTCTGCGCTTTCCCTTCCTCCTCACACCTCTCCCCGATCCAGCATACGCTCTTCAGGAGCTGCAGGGTGAGCGTTGCTGGGGGCACGTAGCACCTTCTCCATGACCTTCTTACAAGGTGTTCCCACTCTTTTGTGGGATCTTTCTTCTGAGCTCCACTCCCTCTGAGCTGCCTGCTCATTGGCTAATGGGTCCTGTGGGGCAGTAGGAGTGAGTAGCAGTGGACTGGAACTAGTTGTGTCTAGCACCCCAGTTTCATACCACACATCAGCATTATGGCAGGCCTTTCCACAACTGGACACCTGCACTCAGGGCAATACTCTTGTGATCTGAAAGGTCAAAAGAAGGTTTCAGAAAGCTGAGTTGGGATTGTGTAAACGTACAACACGTGTATTGATTCAAATTACATTGATGTTTATTAGGAGTACAATGTTAGTTCGATTGTTCAGGAGGTGTAGACTCTATAATAATTGATTCTTACAAAATCAGAATCATTTTAAACAGCCTAAATTTTCAAAGCACTCATTGAACTGTACATAAGCTTTATTTGAGAAGCCCCTTATGCAAAAAGCCACTTTTTCTAGTGGATGAGCACACACACTTTCTCTCAAAACAGTTTAATAAAAGGTTTATCTTAGTGAAAGTTAAAAGATTTTCAATGAAGTTGTTTTGGAGGTTATTCTTCTTACCAGACAGTGGCATGAAGATGTTGATTGGCTTTTTACTGTGTAGCTTACAGTGCAGATGCTAGGTGGGAGCCTGCTCAGTATCTTTCTTGGTAATTTATGTAATGTAATTTATATTTGCATCAAAAGACAATTTTTCATTTTTTGTATCATCAGTAGCACTGGAACTTAGCTTTACCTTTTGGGCTTTTGATGACCTAGAGTATCAAGATATCTTTCCTTCAAGTATTTCTGATGTACAGTAAAATCAAATATTTTCCTTTTAGCTGTTTTAAAAGAGTTTGGCAGCATTGAATGTTTTTTGGTACTCAATCCAGTTCTTTGATCTTCCTCCAACATGACCTAATTCTGTTTAGAAGTTGTTGTGTTTAAGTGGAAAGAACGGACTTGTGGATAAGACAAAGCAGTACTCCCCTAGCATCTGATTCACCAACTGCTCTTGCATGCATGCAGTTTCTCCAAAGGCGATAAAGGATTACATATTTTCTATGGATATTTTCTATGAGAATTCTTTTTTTGCCTGTGAATATACAAAATCTGAACATCCATGCTGCTTGTGATTTCATGCTCCTTCTGAAAATTCTTGCTTTTTTCCAGACAAGAAAACGTATATTTGTGTGATCCATGTTTTACTATTTTTAGATAAAGTGATGACCGTTAGTCTTCTCAGTAAGACTGACATTCACTACCTAATTTTTCCATAAGAGCGCAATCCTTATTCTTGAGATGTAGTTAATATAGCGAGGCTAGAAATGATGGAAGCCACACCGAGCTTGGTCACTACTTTAAAGGTATCATTTTAAATCGTGTCTATTGAAAGTGAAAATGCCTAGTCATTTTTGTAAGCTGGTTGAGCTTATTTTGATAGCATACGTTTAAAGCGTTGATCTGAATGATCTTTTGTAAAATCTGGTGATATTCAGAAGGCAGACACCTTTGAAGTCTATAGAATAATATCACTTAGTTATACCAGTTATTAATCCACGTTTGCTCATGTTACTCATCCTTTTATCTGAAGATTGGGTTTCATTATATTATTGAAGTTAAGGGAAATAAAGCAAAATTGATTTTCAAATGGATTCTAAGATTTCATTTCTGTTTTTAATCCCTCTGTAGAGGAAGACAGCATGTCAAGTGATGCAATTTTACACAGTAGATTGAGGCCATGATCTTGGCTTTATAAACAAATACAGCAACAGTGGTAGTGAGAATCCTTGATTTTATTTTCATGCAGCTTGAATGGTCTTCTCTTACTTTTCTTTACTTATTATTACTATTTATTTGTATCATTTTTATTTATTTATTTGTTTATTTATGCAAGTTCTGAAAATAATCAACTGGTTTTCCTTGGCCAAAACAAAACACCATGAGGTTTCCATCAGGTGGCCATGGCCTCTTAATTGTTTGTTACTGCTAGTGGCTTCTGCTCTACTAATCAGTTTGTAGATGAACTGTTGAAGAATAATGAGGTTTCCTTAGTTGAGTGAAGTATCAGAATATCAGTGAAAAGGTGTCTGTAGTAAATATTTTTCATATTTGCATTAAAGATCATAATACAAACAGATTTCTGAGATGGACATATACTGAAGTCACTTGGAAGCAGACACACAAACAGAACAACCAAGCTAAAACAACCAACTCAGCCCTCTCAAGCCCCCCTGTCCTCCCTACCCCCAACAACAAACAAACAAACAAACAAACAAACAAACAAAAACTTAAGCAACAGCAATACAGATAGACAAACAAAAATTAAAAAAAAAAAAAAGAAAGAAAGAAAGAAAAAAGAAACGAAGAACAAGAAAAGGGAAACACACAATGGAAACTATGAAAAAGACAATGAGAGATACAGAGTGATGGGGAAGAAAATTGTCAGCAATACCTGTAGACAGTATCTTCTAGAACTAACAATGCAAAGGCAGGTATATATATGCAATAATAACACCAAGAACAAGATCACTACTGCATTCTAATTCATAAGTCATTCTCTTCTATGAGGCAGTTCTTTTGCTTAGTACACAATCCTGGAATGCAATGAAATAGCAAGTATCAACTAGTAACAGTGTTACACTATCTCCAGCTCTAAAATTAGACTCCTTATCTGGTTTGGACTAACGGGCTTTTGTGTGCTCCCCTCAGAGAAAGGGAAGAGTGCTTTGAGCATTAGCATTTGAAAAGTGTCTGTTTCCCTGGGGAGATAAGGAGTCACTTGAGCTTTTGAATACCTGCACCTCCTCCTCCCTTAGTGTAGGTCTCTCATTGTATTGAAAAAATGAGCGACAGCATTGCCACCATGAAAAGTGAAGATGTATTATTTGATCTTTTAGAAAAACATGGTGCTCGACCCTCTTTATCAGGTATGGATTGGGCACGACAGAACTGGTATAACTTGCAGAGTGTTTCGGACCGTATTAGTGTTCTGCAAAACAATGCTCGTACCCGAGCTGGAAAAGGAAAGTCGTTTATTTGTGCCGTACCAGAGAGAGAGGGGAAAGCCCATGGGAAGAAAGTGGCTTCTTATTCCACATTTATGCACACTTAGTAGATAAGATGAAATCCTCAAGAAGTACCAAAATGGTAACTTTTGTATTATAGACTATTCTGTTCTGCCAAGAGGCCCTCAGCAAAAGAACAACTTAAGGGGCCTCTGACAGGAGGTCAAACTGTCCCTCTTTTGGATTAGGAGGAATGCAAGTGATGCTCCCCTACATTTTTTCTTCCAACTTACCTCTATCCCAGGACAGCAGGGGTCCAGGAATAATGGCCTAGTGCAGAATGAGCAAATGTGAGAATTAGCAATATGCGCTTAGCTAGCAACAGTTCATCTTTAGGCAAACATGGCTAGGCTAGGCTACAATTCCAATTGTATTGTGCTATATTGCATTCTCTCACACTGTGCTATAATATCTAGTAAATTAATTTTCTCCCTTAGCTCGTTGCCGCTGTTTTGTGTTCAGAACCATCACAGGGGGTGGGTCCATGGGTCCCCCTGTGCCATTTAGTCAAGGATCCAGGTCGAACCGGGCCAGAGCTGTGACCATGCTGTATCTGAATAACCGTGTAAAAGGCACTAAGTGCACTGAGCAGGACTTCTGCTCCTCCGTACGTTTTTGTTGAGTTTGTAATATAGAGTTGGTTGTATTGAAACGGAGCTTAATTGTAACTTTCCTAAAATCAGAATGCTGTAATGTCATAATTCCAAAGATGCTCGCTGTATGTTTCCCATTTGCAAGTATTTATAGCTGACCTACTGTTACTGAATCCTCGCTAATTTTATATTTACTTTTATTCTTTAAAAGATACAGCTGTTAAGTGAGAAGATGAAAAGTTCATTGTACTCTGCAGAGCAGAAAGACAATTTTCTTTGTACGACTGGCAGAACAGCCCCATGGCAGGATTTGTAGGGTGAGTTAAAACCTTGTTCTGGACTAACTTCTCACATAGAGAAGACACGAAAGCTGCTTGCAGTTCCAAAATGGGGGACGTATGGCAGAATAATTAATATTGACCTTCAAAGGTAAATACAGGACAAAGGATGTTGTACCAAAGGCCAGGACATGCCCCAGCATAAGTGGAGGTGTTTGACTCAAGACAAAAACGCAGCCTGTATCCTCCCACTGAAGGCAGACCCACCACTCCTCATACCTTTTAAACATCTGTACTACTCCCCTTGAGGCTGTGAAGTCCACAGGACCACTGGTAGGAGCATCAACACTTCAGCGTGCTTCAGTGTCTACGAGGGTATGTCATGACACCAGGTGGTGGAGTGCTGAAATTCTGGGAACCAGGGAACCCAAACCCAAACTGAAGAAGAGAAGCCTCCAGAAGGAACATCAAGTACTGTTCCAACAGAACCATAAGAAGACTGTCAACAATCACCTTGCAACAATCACCTGTCAATCACATCATTGATAGGTACTGTACCTGCATCGCGATGCACGTTGTACTTCATGTTTCCAAAACAGCAGGAGTTGAGCCCTGACCTACTCACTCTTTGGTTCAGGCAGTGACCTGGCAACTCTGCTGCACTCCATCCCTTCACAGCCTGAACCAATGATTGAACATTAGTGGAGAGGTCAAGGCTCTCCCAGGGAGCTCAGGTGCAAGCAATGATTGGAAAAGGTGCTTTTATTTAAGTGTTAGCAGCAGAGGGAGCAGTATCTCTCTGAGTTTGCTCTTCTTTTGAGTTGTTACTAGTTTCTGGAAGGGGTGAGCTAATTTTTCTTTGTTACCTGCTGCTATGGTTCTTGTAGGTTATGTATGGTTACCTGTTAGGTATGGTCATATGGCCTTGTATGGTTACCTGCTATGGCGCTTATCTCCCGTTAGAAAGCACTGTCATTACCTTCTTTTGCCATGTGACTTTGTTGAAAATATTTTCTTCCGGTGACAGGCTTTTCTCAGTTCTGTTGCTTTATTTTTCAGTGCTGCTCTGCAAACCTTGCTGTGACTCTGGGCTAGGCCTGGCCACTCATCAGGGTAGAGCTGCTGCCATGATAGATACAGCTGTAGGGGGTGCAAGTTGAGTTGGGATACACGTAGCATGTGCGTTACAGGTTGTGTATGCCTGAGTATCTAGTTCACACTAAAATGTCTTGGCTGTATGCATGTGGTGGCTGGAATCCCTTTGCATTGTAGAAGCAAGGTTCAGAGCCCGAAAGTAAGGGAACGCAAAATGATGAAAAAAAGAAGAAATGATCTATGGAAAATTAATTGTGATAGATGTTCTTTGATCCTGGAAAATCATAACAATAGTTTTGGGGGGGGGAAAGGAAAAAAAAGCAGGTAACTGTCAAAATGTTAGCTAAGTACACTAAACACTAACACACCTGTATATACGTATGTATATATACAGGTATGTAATATACCTGTAGTGGAACACTGTTGAGAAGGTACATCCTCTATTGTCACACCACCAGCATCGGCCTCTGATATTGTGGACGAATATAATCAAATAGGAGACGTTACTGTTGAAGCACACCTCATACATACACGTTGAATCAGCTGTACAACTTTCTCTTCAAAGGCATAATTTGCTTAGGCGATCGACACCATCAGTAAGAACATCTATTGTATAATGCACCAAGATCTACCTGACTTCCTAGTAATCGAGGTGCTGAGACTGTGCCTTGTCAACTTAATCAGTGTATATTGATTTTATATTGCTTTTGCCACAGTGCATTTGGTGTGTTGATTTTATGGCCACCAGACACTCACTCAGCCTCTCTCTCACTCCCCCTCCACAGAAAGCCAGAGAGAGAGGGGAAAGCCCATGGGAATATTACCTCAGAAGTAAAACATATTTCACTTAGGGAAGATAAATTTCATTTATTCTTCCCATTCCCTGCTCAGCAGGTCTTCCTCACCCCTCTGTTTCTGACTCCTTCATCTGTTGCAGAGTAGCTCCTCTGCGCTTTCCCTTCCTCCTCACACCTCTCCCCGATCCAGCATACGCTCTTCAGGAGCTGCAGGGTGAGCGTTGCTGGGGGCACGTAGCACCTTCTCCATGACCTTCTTACAAGGTGTTCCCACTCTTTTGTGGGATCTTTCTTCTGAGCTCCACTCCCTCTGAGCTGCCTGCTCATTGGCTAATGGGTCCTGTGGGGCAGTAGGAGTGAGTAGCAGTGGACTGGAACTAGTTGTGTCTAGCACCCCAGTTTCATACCACACATCAGCATTATGGCAGGCCTTTCCACAACTGGACACCTGCACTCAGGGCAATACTCTTGTGATCTGAAAGGTCAAAAGAAGGTTTCAGAAAGCTGAGTTGGGATTGTGTAAACGTACAACACGTGTATTGATTCAAATTACATTGATGTTTATTAGGAGTACAATGTTAGTTCGATTGTTCAGGAGGTGTAGACTCTATAATAATTGATTCTTACAAAATCAGAATCATTTTAAACAGCCTAAATTTTCAAAGCACTCATTGAACTGTACATAAGCTTTATTTGAGAAGCCCCTTATGCAAAAAGCCACTTTTTCTAGTGGATGAGCACACACACTTTCTCTCAAAACAGTTTAATAAAAGGTTTATCTTAGTGAAAGTTAAAAGATTTTCAATGAAGTTGTTTTGGAGGTTATTCTTCTTACCAGACAGTGGCATGAAGATGTTGATTGGCTTTTTACTGTGTAGCTTACAGTGCAGATGCTAGGTGGGAGCCTGCTCAGTATCTTTCTTGGTAATTTATGTAATGTAATTTATATTTGCATCAAAAGACAATTTTTCATTTTTTGTATCATCAGTAGCACTGGAACTTAGCTTTACCTTTTGGGCTTTTGATGACCTAGAGTATCAAGATATCTTTCCTTCAAGTATTTCTGATGTACAGTAAAATCAAATATTTTCCTTTTAGCTGTTTTAAAAGAGTTTGGCAGCATTGAATGTTTTTTGGTACTCAATCCAGTTCTTTGATCTTCCTCCAACATGACCTAATTCTGTTTAGAAGTTGTTGTGTTTAAGTGGAAAGAACGGACTTGTGGATAAGACAAAGCAGTACTCCCCTAGCATCTGATTCACCAACTGCTCTTGCATGCATGCAGTTTCTCCAAAGGCGATAAAGGATTACATATTTTCTATGGATATTTTCTATGAGAATTCTTTTTTTGCCTGTGAATATACAAAATCTGAACATCCATGCTGCTTGTGATTTCATGCTCCTTCTGAAAATTCTTGCTTTTTTCCAGACAAGAAAACGTATATTTGTGTGATCCATGTTTTACTATTTTTAGATAAAGTGATGACCGTTAGTCTTCTCAGTAAGACTGACATTCACTACCTAATTTTTCCATAAGAGCGCAATCCTTATTCTTGAGATGTAGTTAATATAGCGAGGCTAGAAATGATGGAAGCCACACCGAGCTTGGTCACTACTTTAAAGGTATCATTTTAAATCGTGTCTATTGAAAGTGAAAATGCCTAGTCATTTTTGTAAGCTGGTTGAGCTTATTTTGATAGCATACGTTTAAAGCGTTGATCTGAATGATCTTTTGTAAAATCTGGTGATATTCAGAAGGCAGACACCTTTGAAGTCTATAGAATAATATCACTTAGTTATACCAGTTATTAATCCACGTTTGCTCATGTTACTCATCCTTTTATCTGAAGATTGGGTTTCATTATATTATTGAAGTTAAGGGAAATAAAGCAAAATTGATTTTCAAATGGATTCTAAGATTTCATTTCTGTTTTTAATCCCTCTGTAGAGGAAGACAGCATGTCAAGTGATGCAATTTTACACAGTAGGTTGAGGCCATGATCTTGGCTTTATAAACAAATACAGCAACAGTGGTAGTGAGAATCCTTGATTTTATTTTCATGCAGCTTGAATGGTCTTCTCTTACTTTTCTTTACTTATTATTACTATTTATTTGTATCATTTTTATTTATTTATTTGTTTATTTATGCAAGTTCTGAAAATAATCAACTGGTTTTCCTTGGCCAAAACAAAACACCATGAGGTTTCCATCAGGTGGCCATGGCCTCTTAATTGTTTGTTACTGCTAGTGGCTTCTGCTCTACTAATCAGTTTGTAGATGAACTGTTGAAGAATAATGAGGTTTCCTTAGTTGAGTGAAGTATCAGAACATCAGTGAAAAGGTGTCTGTAGTAAATATTTTTCATATTTGCATTAAAGATCATAATACAAACAGATTTCTGAGATGGACATATACTGAAGTCACTTGGAAGCAGACACACAAACAGAACAACCAAGCTAAAACAACCAACTCAGCCCTCCCAAGCCCCCCTGTCCTCCCTACCCCCAACAACAAACAAACAAACAAACAAACAAACAAAAACTTAAGCAACAGCAATACAGATAGACAAACAAAAATTTAAAAAAAAAAAAAGAAAGAAAGAAAGAAAAAAGAAACGAAGAACAAGAAAAGGGAAACACACAATGGAAACTATGAAAAAGACAATGAGAGATACAGAGTGATGGGGAAGAAAATTGTCAGCAATACCTGTAGACAGTATCTTCTAGAACTAACAATGCAAAGGCAGGTATATATATGCAATAATAACACCAAGAACAAGATCACTACTGCATTCTAATTCATAAGTCATTCTCTTCTATGAGGCAGTTCTTTTGCTTAGTACACAATCCTGGAATGCAATGAAATAGCAAGTATCAACTAGTAACAGTGTTACACTATCTCCAGCTCTAAAATTAGACTCCTTATCTGGTTTGGACTAACGGGCTTTTGTGTGCTCCCCTCAGAGAAAGGGAAGAGTGCTTTGAGCATTAGCATTTGAAAAGTGTCTGTTTCCCTGGGGAGATAAGGAGTCACTTGAGCTTTTGAATACCTGCACCTCCTCCTCCCTTAGTGTAGGTCTCTCATTGTATTGAAAAAATGAGCGACAGCATTGCCACCATGAAAAGTGAAGATGTATTATTTGATCTTTTAGAAAAACATGGTGCTCGACCCTCTTTATCAGGTATGGATTGGGCACGACAGAACTGGTATAACTTGCAGAGTGTTTCGGACCGTATTAGTGTTCTGCAAAACAATGCTCGTACCCGAGCTGGAAAAGGAAAGTCGTTTATTTGTGCCGTACCAGAGAGAGAGGGGAAAGCCCATGGGAAGAAAGTGGCTTCTTATTCCACATTTATGCACACTTAGTAGATAAGATGAAATCCTCAAGAAGTACCAAAATGGTAACTTTTGTATTATAGACTATTCTGTTCTGCCAAGAGGCCCTCAGCAAAAGAACAACTTAAGGGGCCTCTGACAGGAGGTCAAACTGTCCCTCTTTTGGATTAGGAGGAATGCAAGTGATGCTCCCCTACATTTTTTCTTCCAACTTACCTCTATCCCAGGACAGCAGGGGTCCAGGAATAATGGCCTAGTGCAGAATGAGCAAATGTGAGAATTAGCAATATGCGCTTAGCTAGCAACAGTTCATCTTTAGGCAAACATGGCTAGGCTAGGCTACAATTCCAATTGTATTGTGCTATATTGCATTCTCTCACACTGTGCTATAATATCTAGTAAATTAATTTTCTCCCTTAGCTCGTTGCCGCTGTTTTGTGTTCAGAACCATCACAGGGGGTGGGTCCATGGGTCCCCCTGTGCCATTTAGTCAAGGATCCAGGTCGAACCGGGCCAGAGCTGTGACCATGCTGTATCTGAATAACCGTGTAAAAGGCACTAAGTGCACTGAGCAGGACTTCTGCTCCTCCGTACGTTTTTGTTGAGTTTGTAATATAGAGTTGGTTGTATTGAAACGGAGCTTAATTGTAACTTTCCTAAAATCAGAATGCTGTAATGTCATAATTCCAAAGATGCTCGCTGTATGTTTCCCATTTGCAAGTATTTATAGCTGACCTACTGTTACTGAATCCTCGCTAATTTTATATTTACTTTTATTTTTTAAAAGATACAGCTGTTAAGTGAGAAGATGAAAAGTTCATTGTACTCTGCAGAGCAGAAAGACAATTTTCTTTGTACGACTGGCAGAACAGCCCCATGGCAGGATTTGTAGGGTGAGTTAAAACCTTGTTCTGGACTAACTTCTCACATAGAGAAGACACGAAAGCTGCTTGCAGTTCCAAAATGGGGGACGTATGGCAGAATAATTAATATTGACCTTCAAAGGTAAATACAGGACAAAGGATGTTGTACCAAAGGCCAGGACATGCCCCAGCATAAGTGGAGGTGTTTGACTCAAGACAAAAACGCAGCCTGTATCCTCCCACTGAAGGCAGACCCACCACTCCTCATACCTTTTAAACATCTGTACTACTCCCCTTGAGGCTGTGAAGTCCACAGGACCACTGGTAGGAGCATCAACACTTCAGCGTGCTTCAGTGTCTACGAGGGTATGTCATGACACCAGGTGGTGGAGTGCTGAAATTCTGGGAACCAGGGAACCCAAACCCAAACTGAAGAAGAGAAGCCTCCAGAAGGAACATCAAGTACTGTTCCAACAGAACCATAAGAAGACTGTCAACAATCACCTTGCAACAATCACCTGTCAATCACATCATTGATAGGTACTGTACCTGCATCGCGATGCACGTTGTACTTCATGTTTCCAAAACAGCAGGAGTTGAGCCCTGACCTACTCACTCTTTGGTTCAGGCAGTGACCTGGCAACTCTGCTGCACTCCATCCCTTCACAGCCTGAACCAATGATTGAACATTAGTGGAGAGGTCAAGGCTCTCCCAGGGAGCTCAGGTGCAAGCAATGATTGGAAAAGGTGCTTTTATTTAAGTGTTAGCAGCAGAGGGAGCAGTATCTCTCTGAGTTTGCTCTTCTTTTGAGTTGTTACTAGTTTCTGGAAGGGGTGAGCTAATTTTTCTTTGTTACCTGCTGCTATGGTTCTTGTAGGTTATGTATGGTTACCTGTTAGGTATGGTCATATGGCCTTGTATGGTTACCTGCTATGGCGCTTATCTCCCGTTAGAAAGCACTGTCATTACCTTCTTTTGCCATGTGACTTTGTTGAAAATATTTTCTTCCGGTGACAGGCTTTTCTCAGTTCTGTTGCTTTATTTTTCAGTGCTGCTCTGCAAACCTTGCTGTGACTCTGGGCTAGGCCTGGCCACTCATCAGGGTAGAGCTGCTGCCATGATAGATACAGCTGTAGGGGGTGCAAGTTGAGTTGGGATACACGTAGCATGTGCGTTACAGGTTGTGTATGCCTGAGTATCTAGTTCACACTAAAATGTCTTGGCTGTATGCATGTGGTGGCTGGAATCCCTTTGCATTGTAGAAGCAAGGTTCAGAGCCCGAAAGTAAGGGAACGCAAAATGATGAAAAAAAGAAGAAATGATCTATGGAAAATTAATTGTGATAGATGTTCTTTGATCCTGGAAAATCATAACAATAGTTTTGGGGGGGGGAAAGGAAAAAAAAGCAGGTAACTGTCAAAATGTTAGCTAAGTACACTAAACACTAACACACCTGTATATACGTATGTATATATACAGGTATGTAATATACCTGTAGTGGAACACTGTTGAGAAGGTACATCCTCTATTGTCACACCACCAGCATCGGCCTCTGATATTGTGGACGAATATAATCAAATAGGAGACGTTACTGTTGAAGCACACCTCATACATACACGTTGAATCAGCTGTACAACTTTCTCTTCAAAGGCATAATTTGCTTAGGCGATCGACACCATCAGTAAGAACATCTATTGTATAATGCACCAAGATCTACCTGACTTCCTAGTAATCGAGGTGCTGAGACTGTGCCTTGTCAACTTAATCAGTGTATATTGATTTTATATTGCTTTTGCCACAGTGCATTTGGTGTGTTGATTTTATGGCCACCAGACACTCACTCAGCCTCTCTCTCACTCCCCCTCCACAGAAAGCCAGAGAGAGAGGGGAAAGCCCATGGGAATATTACCTCAGAAGTAAAACATATTTCACTTAGGGAAGATAAATTTCATTTATTCTTCCCATTCCCTGCTCAGCAGGTCTTCCTCACCCCTCTGTTTCTGACTCCTTCATCTGTTGCAGAGTAGCTCCTCTGCGCTTTCCCTTCCTCCTCACACCTCTCCCCGATCCAGCATACGCTCTTCAGGAGCTGCAGGGTGAGCGTTGCTGGGGGCACGTAGCACCTTCTCCATGACCTTCTTACAAGGTGTTCCCACTCTTTTGTGGGATCTTTCTTCTGAGCTCCACTCCCTCTGAGCTGCCTGCTCATTGGCTAATGGGTCCTGTGGGGCAGTAGGAGTGAGTAGCAGTGGACTGGAACTAGTTGTGTCTAGCACCCCAGTTTCATACCACACATCAGCATTATGGCAGGCCTTTCCACAACTGGACACCTGCACTCAGGGCAATACTCTTGTGATCTGAAAGGTCAAAAGAAGGTTTCAGAAAGCTGAGTTGGGATTGTGTAAACGTACAACACGTGTATTGATTCAAATTACATTGATGTTTATTAGGAGTACAATGTTAGTTCGATTGTTCAGGAGGTGTAGACTCTATAATAATTGATTCTTACAAAATCAGAATCATTTTAAACAGCCTAAATTTTCAAAGCACTCATTGAACTGTACATAAGCTTTATTTGAGAAGCCCCTTATGCAAAAAGCCACTTTTTCTAGTGGATGAGCACACACACTTTCTCTCAAAACAGTTTAATAAAAGGTTTATCTTAGTGAAAGTTAAAAGATTTTCAATGAAGTTGTTTTGGAGGTTATTCTTCTTACCAGACAGTGGCATGAAGATGTTGATTGGCTTTTTACTGTGTAGCTTACAGTGCAGATGCTAGGTGGGAGCCTGCTCAGTATCTTTCTTGGTAATTTATGTAATGTAATTTATATTTGCATCAAAAGACAATTTTTCATTTTTTGTATCATCAGTAGCACTGGAACTTAGCTTTACCTTTTGGGCTTTTGATGACCTAGAGTATCAAGATATCTTTCCTTCAAGTATTTCTGATGTACAGTAAAATCAAATATTTTCCTTTTAGCTGTTTTAAAAGAGTTTGGCAGCATTGAATGTTTTTTGGTACTCAATCCAGTTCTTTGATCTTCCTCCAACATGACCTAATTCTGTTTAGAAGTTGTTGTGTTTAAGTGGAAAGAACGGACTTGTGGATAAGACAAAGCAGTACTCCCCTAGCATCTGATTCACCAACTGCTCTTGCATGCATGCAGTTTCTCCAAAGGCGATAAAGGATTACATATTTTCTATGGATATTTTCTATGAGAATTCTTTTTTTGCCTGTGAATATACAAAATCTGAACATCCATGCTGCTTGTGATTTCATGCTCCTTCTGAAAATTCTTGCTTTTTTCCAGACAAGAAAACGTATATTTGTGTGATCCATGTTTTACTATTTTTAGATAAAGTGATGACCGTTAGTCTTCTCAGTAAGACTGACATTCACTACCTAATTTTTCCATAAGAGCGCAATCCTTATTCTTGAGATGTAGTTAATATAGCGAGGCTAGAAATGATGGAAGCCACACCGAGCTTGGTCACTACTTTAAAGGTATCATTTTAAATCGTGTCTATTGAAAGTGAAAATGCCTAGTCATTTTTGTAAGCTGGTTGAGCTTATTTTGATAGCATACGTTTAAAGCGTTGATCTGAATGATCTTTTGTAAAATCTGGTGATATTCAGAAGGCAGACACCTTTGAAGTCTATAGAATAATATCACTTAGTTATACCAGTTATTAATCCACGTTTGCTCATGTTACTCATCCTTTTATCTGAAGATTGGGTTTCATTATATTATTGAAGTTAAGGGAAATAAAGCAAAATTGATTTTCAAATGGATTCTAAGATTTCATTTCTGTTTTTAATCCCTCTGTAGAGGAAGACAGCATGTCAAGTGATGCAATTTTACACAGTAGGTTGAGGCCATGATCTTGGCTTTATAAACAAATACAGCAACAGTGGTAGTGAGAATCCTTGATTTTATTTTCATGCAGCTTGAATGGTCTTCTCTTACTTTTCTTTACTTATTATTACTATTTATTTGTATCATTTTTATTTATTTATTTGTTTATTTATGCAAGTTCTGAAAATAATCAACTGGTTTTCCTTGGCCAAAACAAAACACCATGAGGTTTCCATCAGGTGGCCATGGCCTCTTAATTGTTTGTTACTGCTAGTGGCTTCTGCTCTACTAATCAGTTTGTAGATGAACTGTTGAAGAATAATGAGGTTTCCTTAGTTGAGTGAAGTATCAGAATATCAGTGAAAAGGTGTCTGTAGTAAATATTTTTCATATTTGCATTAAAGATCATAATACAAACAGATTTCTGAGATGGACATATACTGAAGTCACTTGGAAGCAGACACACAAACAGAACAACCAAGCTAAAACAACCAACTCAGCCCTCCCAAGCCCCCCTGTCCTCCCTACCCCCAACAACAAACAAACAAACAAACAAACAAACAAAAACTCAAGCAACAGCAATACAGATAGACAAACAAAAATTAAAAAAAAAAAAAAGAAAGAAAGAAAGAAAAAAGAAACGAAGAACAAGAAAAGGGAAACACACAATGGAAACTATGAAAAAGACAATGAGAGATACAGAGTGATGGGGAAGAAAATTGTCAGCAATACCTGTAGACAGTATCTTCTAGAACTAACAATGCAAAGGCAGGTATATATATGCAATAATAACACCAAGAACAAGATCACTACTGCATTCTAATTCATAAGTCATTCTCTTCTATGAGGCAGTTCTTTTGCTTAGTACACAATCCTGGAATGCAATGAAATAGCAAGTATCAACTAGTAACAGTGTTACACTATCTCCAGCTCTAAAATTAGACTCCTTATCTGGTTTGGACTAACGGGCTTTTGTGTGCTCCCCTCAGAGAAAGGGAAGAGTGCTTTGAGCATTAGCATTTGAAAAGTGTCTGTTTCCCTGGGGAGATAAGGAGTCACTTGAGCTTTTGAATACCTGCACCTCCTCCTCCCTTAGTGTAGGTCTCTCATTGTATTGAAAAAATGAGCGACAGCATTGCCACCATGAAAAGTGAAGATGTATTATTTGATCTTTTAGAAAAACATGGTGCTCGACCCTCTTTATCAGGTATGGATTGGGCACGACAGAACTGGTATAACTTGCAGAGTGTTTCGGACCGTATTAGTGTTCTGCAAAACAATGCTCGTACCCGAGCTGGAAAAGGAAAGTCGTTTATTTGTGCCGTACCAGAGAGAGAGGGGAAAGCCCATGGGAAGAAAGTGGCTTCTTATTCCACATTTATGCACACTTAGTAGATAAGATGAAATCCTCAAGAAGTACCAAAATGGTAACTTTTGTATTATAGACTATTCTGTTCTGCCAAGAGGCCCTCAGCAAAAGAACAACTTAAGGGGCCTCTGACAGGAGGTCAAACTGTCCCTCTTTTGGATTAGGAGGAATGCAAGTGATGCTCCCCTACATTTTTTCTTCCAACTTACCTCTATCCCAGGACAGCAGGAGTCCAGGAATAATGGCCTAGTGCAGAATGAGCAAATGTGAGAATTAGCAATATGCGCTTAGCTAGCAACAGTTCATCTTTAGGCAAACATGGCTAGGCTAGGCTACAATTCCAATTGTATTGTGCTATATTGCATTCTCTCACACTGTGCTATAATATCTAGTAAATTAATTTTCTCCCTTAGCTCGTTGCCGCTGTTTTGTGTTCAGAACCATCACAGGGGGTGGGTCCATGGGTCCCCCTGTGCCATTTAGTCAAGGATCCAGGTCGAACCGGGCCAGAGCTGTGACCATGCTGTATCTGAATAACCGTGTAAAAGGCACTAAGTGCACTGAGCAGGACTTCTGCTCCTCCGTACGTTTTTGTTGAGTTTGTAATATAGAGTTGGTTGTATTGAAACGGAGCTTAATTGTAACTTTCCTAAAATCAGAATGCTGTAATGTCATAATTCCAAAGATGCTCGCTGTATGTTTCCCATTTGCAAGTATTTATAGCTGACCTACTGTTACTGAATCCTCGCTAATTTTATATTTACTTTTATTCTTTAAAAGATACAGCTGTTAAGTGAGAAGATGAAAAGTTCATTGTACTCTGCAGAGCAGAAAGACAATTTTCTTTGTACGACTGGCAGAACAGCCCCATGGCAGGATTTGTAGGGTGAGTTAAAACCTTGTTCTGGACTAACTTCTCACATAGAGAAGACACGAAAGCTGCTTGCAGTTCCAAAATGGGGGACGTATGGCAGAATAATTAATATTGACCTTCAAAGGTAAATACAGGACAAAGGATGTTGTACCAAAGGCCAGGACATGCCCCAGCATAAGTGGAGGTGTTTGACTCAAGACAAAAACGCAGCCTGTATCCTCCCACTGAAGGCAGACCCACCACTCCTCATACCTTTTAAACATCTGTACTACTCCCCTTGAGGCTGTGAAGTCCACAGGACCACTGGTAGGAGCATCAACACTTCAGCGTGCTTCAGTGTCTACGAGGGTATGTCATGACACCAGGTGGTGGAGTGCTGAAATTCTGGGAACCAGGGAACCCAAACCCAAACTGAAGAAGAGAAGCCTCCAGAAGGAACATCAAGTACTGTTCCAACAGAACCATAAGAAGACTGTCAACAATCACCTTGCAACAATCACCTGTCAATCACATCATTGATAGGTACTGTACCTGCATCGCGATGCACGTTGTACTTCATGTTTCCAAAACAGCAGGAGTTGAGCCCTGACCTACTCACTCTTTGGTTCAGGCAGTGACCTGGCAACTCTGCTGCACTCCATCCCTTCACAGCCTGAACCAATGATTGAACATTAGTGGAGAGGTCAAGGCTCTCCCAGGGAGCTCAGGTGCAAGCAATGATTGGAAAAGGTGCTTTTATTTAAGTGTTAGCAGCAGAGGGAGCAGTATCTCTCTGAGTTTGCTCTTCTTTTGAGTTGTTACTAGTTTCTGGAAGGGGTGAGCTAATTTTTCTTTGTTACCTGCTGCTATGGTTCTTGTAGGTTATGTATGGTTACCTGTTAGGTATGGTCATATGGCCTTGTATGGTTACCTGCTATGGCGCTTATCTCCCGTTAGAAAGCACTGTCATTACCTTCTTTTGCCATGTGACTTTGTTGAAAATATTTTCTTCCGGTGACAGGCTTTTCTCAGTTCTGTTGCTTTATTTTTCAGTGCTGCTCTGCAAACCTTGCTGTGACTCTGGGCTAGGCCTGGCCACTCATCAGGGTAGAGCTGCTGCCATGATAGATACAGCTGTAGGGGGTGCAAGTTGAGTTGGGATACACGTAGCATGTGCGTTACAGGTTGTGTATGCCTGAGTATCTAGTTCACACTAAAATGTCTTGGCTGTATGCATGTGGTGGCTGGAATCCCTTTGCATTGTAGAAGCAAGGTTCAGAGCCCAAAAGTAAGGGAACGCAAAATGATGAAAAAAAGAAGAAATGATCTATGGAAAATTAATTGTGATAGATGTTCTTTGATCCTGGAAAATCATAACAATAGTTTTGGGGGGGGGAAAGGAAAAAAAAGCAGGTAACTGTCAAAATGTTAGCTAAGTACACTAAACACTAACACACCTGTATATACGTATGTATATATACAGGTATGTAATATACCTGTAGTGGAACACTGTTGAGAAGGTACATCCTCTATTGTCACACCACCAGCATCGGCCTCTGATATTGTGGACGAATATAATCAAATAGGAGACGTTACTGTTGAAGCACACCTCATACATACACGTTGAATCAGCTGTACAACTTTCTCTTCAAAGGCATAATTTGCTTAGGCGATCGACACCATCAGTAAGAACATCTATTGTATAATGCACCAAGATCTACCTGACTTCCTAGTAATCGAGGTGCTGAGACTGTGCCTTGTCAACTTAATCAGTGTATATTGATTTTATATTGCTTTTGCCACAGTGCATTTGGTGTGTTGATTTTATGGCCACCAGACACTCACTCAGCCTCTCTCTCACTCCCCCTCCACAGAAAGCCAGAGAGAGAGGGGAAAGCCCATGGGAATATTACCTCAGAAGTAAAACATATTTCACTTAGGGAAGATAAATTTCATTTATTCTTCCCATTCCCTGCTCAGCAGGTCTTCCTCACCCCTCTGTTTCTGACTCCTTCATCTGTTGCAGAGTAGCTCCTCTGCGCTTTCCCTTCCTCCTCACACCTCTCCCCGATCCAGCATACGCTCTTCAGGAGCTGCAGGGTGAGCGTTGCTGGGGGCACGTAGCACCTTCTCCATGACCTTCTTACAAGGTGTTCCCACTCTTTTGTGGGATCTTTCTTCTGAGCTCCACTCCCTCTGAGCTGCCTGCTCATTGGCTAATGGGTCCTGTGGGGCAGTAGGAGTGAGTAGCAGTGGACTGGAACTAGTTGTGTCTAGCACCCCAGTTTCATACCACACATCAGCATTATGGCAGGCCTTTCCACAACTGGACACCTGCACTCAGGGCAATACTCTTGTGATCTGAAAGGTCAAAAGAAGGTTTCAGAAAGCTGAGTTGGGATTGTGTAAACGTACAACACGTGTATTGATTCAAATTACATTGATGTTTATTAGGAGTACAATGTTAGTTCGATTGTTCAGGAGGTGTAGACTCTATAATAATTGATTCTTACAAAATCAGAATCATTTTAAACAGCCTAAATTTTCAAAGCACTCATTGAACTGTACATAAGCTTTATTTGAGAAGCCCCTTATGCAAAAAGCCACTTTTTCTAGTGGATGAGCACACACACTTTCTCTCAAAACAGTTTAATAAAAGGTTTATCTTAGTGAAAGTTAAAAGATTTTCAATGAAGTTGTTTTGGAGGTTATTCTTCTTACCAGACAGTGGCATGAAGATGTTGATTGGCTTTTTACTGTGTAGCTTACAGTGCAGATGCTAGGTGGGAGCCTGCTCAGTATCTTTCTTGGTAATTTATGTAATGTAATTTATATTTGCATCAAAAGACAATTTTTCATTTTTTGTATCATCAGTAGCACTGGAACTTAGCTTTACCTTTTGGGCTTTTGATGACCTAGAGTATCAAGATATCTTTCCTTCAAGTATTTCTGATGTACAGTAAAATCAAATATTTTCCTTTTAGCTGTTTTAAAAGAGTTTGGCAGCATTGAATGTTTTTTGGTACTCAATCCAGTTCTTTGATCTTCCTCCAACATGACCTAATTCTGTTTAGAAGTTGTTGTGTTTAAGTGGAAAGAACGGACTTGTGGATAAGACAAAGCAGTACTCCCCTAGCATCTGATTCACCAACTGCTCTTGCATGCATGCAGTTTCTCCAAAGGCGATAAAGGATTACATATTTTCTATGGATATTTTCTATGAGAATTCTTTTTTTGCCTGTGAATATACAAAATCTGAACATCCATGCTGCTTGTGATTTCATGCTCCTTCTGAAAATTCTTGCTTTTTTCCAGACAAGAAAACGTATATTTGTGTGATCCATGTTTTACTATTTTTAGATAAAGTGATGACCGTTAGTCTTCTCAGTAAGACTGACATTCACTACCTAATTTTTCCATAAGAGCGCAATCCTTATTCTTGAGATGTAGTTAATATAGCGAGGCTAGAAATGATGGAAGCCACACCGAGCTTGGTCACTACTTTAAAGGTATCATTTTAAATCGTGTCTATTGAAAGTGAAAATGCCTAGTCATTTTTGTAAGCTGGTTGAGCTTATTTTGATAGCATACGTTTAAAGCGTTGATCTGAATGATCTTTTGTAAAATCTGGTGATATTCAGAAGGCAGACACCTTTGAAGTCTATAGAATAATATCACTTAGTTATACCAGTTATTAATCCACGTTTGCTCATGTTACTCATCCTTTTATCTGAAGATTGGGTTTCATTATATTATTGAAGTTAAGGGAAATAAAGCAAAATTGATTTTCAAATGGATTCTAAGATTTCATTTCTGTTTTTAATCCCTCTGTAGAGGAAGACAGCATGTCAAGTGATGCAATTTTACACAGTAGGTTGAGGCCATGATCTTGGCTTTATAAACAAATACAGCAACAGTGGTAGTGAGAATCCTTGATTTTATTTTCATGCAGCTTGAATGGTCTTCTCTTACTTTTCTTTACTTATTATTACTATTTATTTGTATCATTTTTATTTATTTATTTGTTTATTTATGCAAGTTCTGAAAATAATCAACTGGTTTTCCTTGGCCAAAACAAAACACCATGAGGTTTCCATCAGGTGGCCATGGCCTCTTAATTGTTTGTTACTGCTAGTGGCTTCTGCTCTACTAATCAGTTTGTAGATGAACTGTTGAAGAATAATGAGGTTTCCTTAGTTGAGTGAAGTATCAGAATATCAGTGAAAAGGTGTCTGTAGTAAATATTTTTCATATTTGCATTAAAGATCATAATACAAACAGATTTCTGAGATGGACATATACTGAAGTCACTTGGAAGCAGACACACAAACAGAACAACCAAGCTAAAACAACCAACTCAGCCCTCCCAAGCCCCCCTGTCCTCCCTACCCCCAACAACAAACAAACAAACAAACAAACAAACAAACAAAAACTTAAGCAACAGCAATACAGATAGACAAACAAAAATTAAAAAAAAAAAAAAGAAAGAAAGAAAGAAAAAAGAAACGAAGAACAAGAAAAGGGAAACACACAATGGAAACTATGAAAAAGACAATGAGAGATACAGAGTGATGGGGAAGAAAATTGTCAGCAATACCTGTAGACAGTATCTTCTAGAACTAACAATGCAAAGGCAGGTATATATATGCAATAATAACACCAAGAACAAGATCACTACTGCATTCTAATTCATAAGTCATTCTCTTCTATGAGGCAGTTCTTTTGCTTAGTACACAATCCTGGAATGCAATGAAATAGCAAGTATCAACTAGTAACAGTGTTACACTATCTCCAGCTCTAAAATTAGACTCCTTATCTGGTTTGGACTAACGGGCTTTTGTGTGCTCCCCTCAGAGAAAGGGAAGAGTGCTTTGAGCATTAGCATTTGAAAAGTGTCTGTTTCCCTGGGGAGATAAGGAGTCACTTGAGCTTTTGAATACCTGCACCTCCTCCTCCCTTAGTGTAGGTCTCTCATTGTATTGAAAAAATGAGCGACAGCATTGCCACCATGAAAAGTGAAGATGTATTATTTGATCTTTTAGAAACACATGGTGCTCGACCCTCTTTATCAGGTATGGATTGGGCACGACAGAACTGGTATAACTTGCAGAGTGTTTCGGACCGTATTAGTGTTCTGCAAAACAATGCTCGTACCCGAGCTGGAAAAGGAAAGTCGTTTATTTGTGCCGTACCAGAGAGAGAGGGGAAAGCCCATGGGAAGAAAGTGGCTTCTTATTCCACATTTATGCACACTTAGTAGATAAGATGAAATCCTCAAGAAGTACCAAAATGGTAACTTTTGTATTATAGACTATTCTGTTCTGCCAAGAGGCCCTCAGCAAAAGAACAACTTAAGGGGCCTCTGACAGGAGGTCAAACTGTCCCTCTTTTGGATTAGGAGGAATGCAAGTGATGCTCCCCTACATTTTTTCTTCCAACTTACCTCTATCCCAGGACAGCAGGGGTCCAGGAATAATGGCCTAGTGCAGAATGAGCAAATGTGAGAATTAGCAATATGCGCTTAGCTAGCAACAGTTCATCTTTAGGCAAACATGGCTAGGCTAGGCTACAATTCCAATTGTATTGTGCTATATTGCATTCTCTCACACTGTGCTATAATATCTAGTAAATTAATTTTCTCCCTTAGCTCGTTGCCGCTGTTTTGTGTTCAGAACCATCACAGGGGGTGGGTCCATGGGTCCCCCTGTGCCATTTAGTCAAGGATCCAGGTCGAACCGGGCCAGAGCTGTGACCATGCTGTATCTGAATAACCGTGTAAAAGGCACTAAGTGCACTGAGCAGGACTTCTGCTCCTCCGTACGTTTTTGTTGAGTTTGTAATATAGAGTTGGTTGTATTGAAACGGAGCTTAATTGTAACTTTCCTAAAATCAGAATGCTGTAATGTCATAATTCCAAAGATGCTCGCTGTATGTTTCCCATTTGCAAGTATTTATAGCTGACCTACTGTTACTGAATCCTCGCTAATTTTATATTTACTTTTATTCTTTAAAAGATACAGCTGTTAAGTGAGAAGATGAAAAGTTCATTGTACTCTGCAGAGCAGAAAGACAATTTTCTTTGTACGACTGGCAGAACAGCCCCATGGCAGGATTTGTAGGGTGAGTTAAAACCTTGTTCTGGACTAACTTCTCACATAGAGAAGACACGAAAGCTGCTTGCAGTTCCAAAATGGGGGACGTATGGCAGAATAATTAATATTGACCTTCAAAGGTAAATACAGGACAAAGGATGTTGTACCAAAGGCCAGGACATGCCCCAGCATAAGTGGAGGTGTTTGACTCAAGACAAAAACGCAGCCTGTATCCTCCCACTGAAGGCAGACCCACCACTCCTCATACCTTTTAAACATCTGTACTACTCCCCTTGAGGCTGTGAAGTCCACAGGACCACTGGTAGGAGCATCAACACTTCA
Source organism: Lagopus muta (assembly GCF_023343835.1). Lineage (NCBI taxonomy): Eukaryota > Metazoa > Chordata > Aves > Galliformes > Phasianidae > Lagopus > Lagopus muta. The sequence continues at coordinate 217,894 of NW_026040169.1, forward strand.
GCGTGCTTCAGTGTCTACGAGGGTATGTCATGACACCAGGTGGTGGAGTGCTGAAATTCTGGGAACCAGGGAACCCAAACCCAAACTGAAGAAGAGAAGCCTCCAGAAGGAACATCAAGTACTGTTCCAACAGAACCATAAGAAGACTGTCAACAATCACCTTGCAACAATCACCTGTCAATCACATCATTGATAGGTACTGTACCTGCATCGCGATGCACGTTGTACTTCATGTTTCCAAAACAGCAGGAGTTGAGCCCTGACCTACTCACTCTTTGGTTCAGGCAGTGACCTGGCAACTCTGCTGCACTCCATCCCTTCACAGCCTGAACCAATGATTGAACATTAGTGGAGAGGTCAAGGCTCTCCCAGGGAGCTCAGGTGCAAGCAATGATTGGAAAAGGTGCTTTTATTTAAGTGTTAGCAGCAGAGGGAGCAGTATCTCTCTGAGTTTGCTCTTCTTTTGAGTTGTTACTAGTTTCTGGAAGGGGTGAGCTAATTTTTCTTTGTTACCTGCTGCTATGGTTCTTGTAGGTTATGTATGGTTACCTGTTAGGTATGGTCATATGGCCTTGTATGGTTACCTGCTATGGCGCTTATCTCCCGTTAGAAAGCACTGTCATTACCTTCTTTTGCCATGTGACTTTGTTGAAAATATTTTCTTCCGGTGACAGGCTTTTCTCAGTTCTGTTGCTTTATTTTTCAGTGCTGCTCTGCAAACCTTGCTGTGACTCTGGGCTAGGCCTGGCCACTCATCAGGGTAGAGCTGCTGCCATGATAGATACAGCTGTAGGGGGTGCAAGTTGAGTTGGGATACACGTAGCATGTGCGTTACAGGTTGTGTATGCCTGAGTATCTAGTTCACACTAAAATGTCTTGGCTGTATGCATGTGGTGGCTGGAATCCCTTTGCATTGTAGAAGCAAGGTTCAGAGCCCGAAAGTAAGGGAACGCAAAATGATGAAAAAAAGAAGAAATGATCTATGGAAAATTAATTGTGATAGATGTTCTTTGATCCTGGAAAATCATAACAATAGTTTTGGGGGGGGGAAAGGAAAAAAAAGCAGGTAACTGTCAAAATGTTAGCTAAGTACACTAAACACTAACACACCTGTATATACGTATGTATATATACAGGTATGTAATATACCTGTAGTGGAACACTGTTGAGAAGGTACATCCTCTATTGTCACACCACCAGCATCGGCCTCTGATATTGTGGACGAATATAATCAAATAGGAGACGTTACTGTTGAAGCACACCTCATACATACACGTTGAATCAGCTGTACAACTTTCTCTTCAAAGGCATAATTTGCTTAGGCGATCGACACCATCAGTAAGAACATCTATTGTATAATGCACCAAGATCTACCTGACTTCCTAGTAATCGAGGTGCTGAGACTGTGCCTTGTCAACTTAATCAGTGTATATTGATTTTATATTGCTTTTGCCACAGTGCATTTGGTGTGTTGATTTTATGGCCACCAGACACTCACTCAGCCTCTCTCTCACTCCCCCTCCACAGAAAGCCAGAGAGAGAGGGGAAAGCCCATGGGAATATTACCTCAGAAGTAAAACATATTTCACTTAGGGAAGATAAATTTCATTTATTCTTCCCATTCCCTGCTCAGCAGGTCTTCCTCACCCCTCTGTTTCTGACTCCTTCATCTGTTGCAGAGTAGCTCCTCTGCGCTTTCCCTTCCTCCTCACACCTCTCCCCGATCCAGCATACGCTCTTCAGGAGCTGCAGGGTGAGCGTTGCTGGGGGCACGTAGCACCTTCTCCATGACCTTCTTACAAGGTGTTCCCACTCTTTTGTGGGATCTTTCTTCTGAGCTCCACTCCCTCTGAGCTGCCTGCTCATTGGCTAATGGGTCCTGTGGGGCAGTAGGAGTGAGTAGCAGTGGACTGGAACTAGTTGTGTCTAGCACCCCAGTTTCATACCACACATCAGCATTATGGCAGGCCTTTCCACAACTGGACACCTGCACTCAGGGCAATACTCTTGTGATCTGAAAGGTCAAAAGAAGGTTTCAGAAAGCTGAGTTGGGATTGTGTAAACGTACAACACGTGTATTGATTCAAATTACATTGATGTTTATTAGGAGTACAATGTTAGTTCGATTGTTCAGGAGGTGTAGACTCTATAATAATTGATTCTTACAAAATCAGAATCATTTTAAACAGCCTAAATTTTCAAAGCACTCATTGAACGTCTCCTATTTGATTATATTCGTCCACAATATCAGAGGCCGATGCTGGTGGTGTGACAATAGAGGATGTACCTTCTCAACAGTGTTCCACTACAGGTATATTACATACCTGTATATATACATACGTATATACAGGTGTGTTAGTGTTTAGTGTACTTAGCTAACATTTTGACAGTTACCTGCTTTTTTTTCCTTTCCCCCCCCCAAAACTATTGTTATGATTTTCCAGGATCAAAGAACATCTATCACAATTAATTTTCCATAGATCATTTCTTCTTTTTTTCATCATTTTGCGTTCCCTTACTTTCGGGCTCTGAACCTTGCTTCTACAATGCAAAGGGATTCCAGCCACCACATGCATACAGCCAAGACATTTTAGTGTGAACTAGATACTCAGGCATACACAACCTGTAACGCACATGCTACGTGTATCCCAACTCAACTTGCACCCCCTACAGCTGTATCTATCATGGCAGCAGCTCTACCCTGATGAGTGGCCAGGCCTAGCCCAGAGTCACAGCAAGGTTTGCAGAGCAGCACTGAAAAATAAAGCAACAGAACTGAGAAAAGCCTGTCACCGGAAGAAAATATTTTCAACAAAGTCACATGGCAAAAGAAGGTAATGACAGTGCTTTCTAACGGGAGATAAGCGCCATAGCAGGTAACCATACAAGGCCATATGACCATACCTAACAGGTAACCATACATAACCTACAAGAACCATAGCAGCAGGTAACAAAGAAAAATTAGCTCACCCCTTCCAGAAACTAGTAACAACTCAAAAGAAGAGCAAACTCAGAGAGATACTGCTCCCTCTGCTGCTAACACTTAAATAAAAGCACCTTTTCCAATCATTGCTTGCACCTGAGCTCCCTGGGAGAGCCTTGACCTCTCCACTAATGTTCAATCATTGGTTCAGGCTGTGAAGGGATGGAGTGCAGCAGAGTTGCCAGGTCACCGCCTGAACCAAAGAGTGAGTAGGTCAGGGCTCAACTCCTGCTGTTTTGGAAACATGAAGTACAACGTGCATCGCGATGCAGGTACAGTACCTATCAATGATGTGATTGACAGGTGATTGTTGCAAGGTGATTGTTGACAGTCTTCTTATGGTTCTGTTGGAACAGTACTTGATGTTCCTTCTGGAGGCTTCTCTTCTTCAGTTTGGGTTTGGGTTCCCTGGTTCCCAGAATTTCAGCACTCCACCACCTGGTGTCATGACATACCCTCGTAGACACTGAAGCACGCTGAAGTGTTGATGCTCCTACCAGTGGTCCTGTGGACTTCACAGCCTCAAGGGGAGTAGTACAGATGTTTAAAAGGTATGAGGAGTGGTGGGTCTGCCTTCAGTGGGAGGATACAGGCTGCGTTTTTGTCTTGAGTCAAACACCTCCACTTATGCTGGGGCATGTCCTGGCCTTTGGTACAACATCCTTTGTCCTGTATTTACCTTTGAAGGTCAATATTAATTATTCTGCCATACGTCCCCCATTTTGGAACTGCAAGCAGCTTTCGTGTCTTCTCTATGTGAGAAGTTAGTCCAGAACAAGGTTTTAACTCACCCTACAAATCCTGCCATGGGGCTGTTCTGCCAGTCGTACAAAGAAAATTGTCTTTCTGCTCTGCAGAGTACAATGAACTTTTCATCTTCTCACTTAACAGCTGTATCTTTTAAAAAATAAAAGTAAATATAAAATTAGCGAGGATTCAGTAACAGTAGGTCAGCTATAAATACTTGCAAATGGGAAACATACAGCGAGCATCTTTGGAATTATGACATTACAGCATTCTGATTTTAGGAAAGTTACAATTAAGCTCCGTTTCAATACAACCAACTCTATATTACAAACTCAACAAAAACGTACGGAGGAGCAGAAGTCCTGCTCAGTGCACTTAGTGCCTTTTACACGGTTATTCAGATACAGCATGGTCACAGCTCTGGCCCGGTTCGACCTGGATCCTTGACTAAATGGCACAGGGGGACCCATGGACCCACCCCCTGTGATGGTTCTGAACACAAAACAGCGGCAACGAGCTAAGGGAGAAAATTAATTTACTAGATATTATAGCACAGTGTGAGAGAATGCAATATAGCACAATACAATTGGAATTGTAGCCTAGCCTAGCCATGTTTGCCTAAAGATGAACTGTTGCTAGCTAAGCGCATATTGCTAATTCTCACATTTGCTCATTCTGCACTAGGCCATTATTCCTGGACCCCTGCTGTCCTGGGATAGAGGTAAGTTGGAAGAAAAAATGTAGGGGAGCATCACTTGCATTCCTCCTAATCCAAAAGAGGGACAGTTTGACCTCCTGTCAGAGGCCCCTTAAGTTGTTCTTTTGCTGAGGGCCTCTTGGCAGAACAGAATAGTCTATAATACAAAAGTTACCATTTTGGTACTTCTTGAGGATTTCATCTTATCTACTAAGTGTGCATAAATGTGGAATAAGAAGCCACTTTCTTCCCATGGGCTTTCCCCTCTCTCTCTGGTACGGCACAAATAAACGACTTTCCTTTTCCAGCTCGGGTACGAGCATTGTTTTGCAGAACACTAATACGGTCCGAAACACTCTGCAAGTTATACCAGTTCTGTCGTGCCCAATCCATACCTGATAAAGAGGGTCGAGCACCATGTTTTTCTAAAAGATCAAATAATACATCTTCACTTTTCATGGTGGCAATGCTGTCGCTCATTTTTTCAATACAATGAGAGACCTACACTAAGGGAGGAGGAGGTGCAGGTATTCAAAAGCTCAAGTGACTCCTTATCTCCCCAGGGAAACAGACACTTTTCAAATGCTAATGCTCAAAGCACTCTTCCCTTTCTCTGAGGGGAGCACACAAAAGCCCGTTAGTCCAAACCAGATAAGGAGTCTAATTTTAGAGCTGGAGATAGTGTAACACTGTTACTAGTTGATACTTGCTATTTCATTGCATTCCAGGATTGTGTACTAAGCAAAAGAACTGCCTCATAGAAGAGAATGACTTATGAATTAGAATGCAGTAGTGATCTTGTTCTTGGTGTTATTATTGCATATATATACCTGCCTTTGCATTGTTAGTTCTAGAAGATACTGTCTACAGGTATTGCTGACAATTTTCTTCCCCATCACTCTGTATCTCTCATTGTCTTTTTCATAGTTTCCATTGTGTGTTTCCCTTTTCTTGTTCTTCGTTTCTTTTTTCTTTCTTTCTTTCTTTTTTTTTTTTTAAATTTTTGTTTGTCTATCTGTATTGCTGTTGCTTAAGTTTTTGTTTGTTTGTTTGTTTGTTTGTTTGTTTGTTGTTGGGGGTAGGGAGGACAGGGGGGCTTGGGAGGGCTGAGTTGGTTGTTTTAGCTTGGTTGTTCTGTTTGTGTGTCTGCTTCCAAGTGACTTCAGTATATGTCCATCTCAGAAATCTGTTTGTATTATGATCTTTAATGCAAATATGAAAAATATTTACTACAGACACCTTTTCACTGATATTCTGATACTTCACTCAACTAAGGAAACCTCATTATTCTTCAACAGTTCATCTACAAACTGATTAGTAGAGCAGAAGCCACTAGCAGTAACAAACAATTAAGAGGCCATGGCCACCTGATGGAAACCTCATGGTGTTTTGTTTTGGCCAAGGAAAACCAGTTGATTATTTTCAGAACTTGCATAAATAAACAAATAAATAAATAAAAATGATACAAATAAATAGTAATAATAAGTAAAGAAAAGTAAGAGAAGACCATTCAAGCTGCATGAAAATAAAATCAAGGATTCTCACTACCACTGTTGCTGTATTTGTTTATAAAGCCAAGATCATGGCCTCAACCTACTGTGTAAAATTGCATCACTTGACATGCTGTCTTCCTCTACAGAGGGATTAAAAACAGAAATGAAATCTTAGAATCCATTTGAAAATCAATTTTGCTTTATTTCCCTTAACTTCAATAATATAATGAAACCCAATCTTCAGATAAAAGGATGAGTAACATGAGCAAACGTGGATTAATAACTGGTATAACTAAGTGATATTATTCTATAGACTTCAAAGGTGTCTGCCTTCTGAATATCACCAGATTTTACAAAAGATCATTCAGATCAACGCTTTAAACGTATGCTATCAAAATAAGCTCAACCAGCTTACAAAAATGACTAGGCATTTTCACTTTCAATAGACACGATTTAAAATGATACCTTTAAAGTAGTGACCAAGCTCGGTGTGGCTTCCATCATTTCTAGCCTCGCTATATTAACTACATCTCAAGAATAAGGATTGTGCTCTTATGGAAAAATTAGGTAGTGAATGTCAGTCTTACTGAGAAGACTAACGGTCATCACTTTATCTAAAAATAGTAAAACATGGATCACACAAATATACGTTTTCTTGTCTGGAAAAAAGCAAGAATTTTCAGAAGGAGCATGAAATCACAAGCAGCATGGATGTTCAGATTTTGTATATTCACAGGCAAAAAAAAGAATTCTCATAGAAAATATCCATAGAAAATATGTAATCCTTTATCGCCTTTGGAGAAACTGCATGCATGCAAGAGCAGTTGGTGAATCAGATGCTAGGGGAGTACTGCTTTGTCTTATCCACAAGTCCGTTCTTTCCACTTAAACACAACAACTTCTAAACAGAATTAGGTCATGTTGGAGGAAGATCAAAGAACTGGATTGAGTACCAAAAAACATTCAATGCTGCCAAACTCTTTTAAAACAGCTAAAAGGAAAATATTTGATTTTACTGTACATCAGAAATACTTGAAGGAAAGATATCTTGATACTCTAGGTCATCAAAAGCCCAAAAGGTAAAGCTAAGTTCCAGTGCTACTGATGATACAAAAAATGAAAAATTGTCTTTTGATGCAAATATAAATTACATTACATAAATTACCAAGAAAGATACTGAGCAGGCTCCCACCTAGCATCTGCACTGTAAGCTACACAGTAAAAAGCCAATCAACATCTTCATGCCACTGTCTGGTAAGAAGAATAACCTCCAAAACAACTTCATTGAAAATCTTTTAACTTTCACTAAGATAAACCTTTTATTAAACTGTTTTGAGAGAAAGTGTGTGTGCTCATCCACTAGAAAAAGTGGCTTTTTGCATAAGGGGCTTCTCAAATAAAGCTTATGTACAGTTCAATGAGTGCTTTGAAAATTTAGGCTGTTTAAAATGATTCTGATTTTGTAAGAATCAATTATTATAGAGTCTACACCTCCTGAACAATCGAACTAACATTGTACTCCTAATAAACATCAATGTAATTTGAATCAATACACGTGTTGTACGTTTACACAATCCCAACTCAGCTTTCTGAAACCTTCTTTTGACCTTTCAGATCACAAGAGTATTGCCCTGAGTGCAGGTGTCCAGTTGTGGAAAGGCCTGCCATAATGCTGATGTGTGGTATGAAACTGGGGTGCTAGACACAACTAGTTCCAGTCCACTGCTACTCACTCCTACTGCCCCACAGGACCCATTAGCCAATGAGCAGGCAGCTCAGAGGGAGTGGAGCTCAGAAGAAAGATCCCACAAAAGAGTGGGAACACCTTGTAAGAAGGTCATGGAGAAGGTGCTACGTGCCCCCAGCAACGCTCACCCTGCAGCTCCTGAAGAGCGTATGCTGGATCGGGGAGAGGTGTGAGGAGGAAGGGAAAGCGCAGAGGAGCTACTCTGCAACAGATGAAGGAGTCAGAAACGGAGGGGTGAGGAAGACCTGCTGAGCAGGGAATGGGAAGAATAAATGAAATTTATCTTCCCTAAGTGAAATATGTTTTACTTCTGAGGTAATATTCCCATGGGCTTTCCCCTCTCTCTCTGGCTTTCTGTGGAGGGGGAGTGAGAGAGAGGCTGAGTGAGTGTCTGGTGGCCATAAAATCAACACACCAAATGCACTGTGGCAAAAGCAATATAAAATCAATATACACTGATTAAGTTGACAAGGCACAGTCTCAGCACCTCGATTACTAGGAAGTCAGGTAGATCTTGGTGCATTATACAATAGATGTTCTTACTGATGGTGTCGATCGCCTAAGCAAATTATGCCTTTGAAGAGAAAGTTGTACAGCTGATTCAACGTGTATGTATGAGGTGTGCTTCAACAGTAACGTCTCCTATTTGATTATATTCGTCCACAATATCAGAGGCCGATGCTGGTGGTGTGACAATAGAGGATGTACCTTCTCAACAGTGTTCCACTACAGGTATATTACATACCTGTATATATACATACGTATATACAGGTGTGTTAGTGTTTAGTGTACTTAGCTAACATTTTGACAGTTACCTGCTTTTTTTTCCTTTCCCCCCCCCAAAACTATTGTTATGATTTTCCAGGATCAAAGAACATCTATCACAATTAATTTTCCATAGATCATTTCTTCTTTTTTTCATCATTTTGCGTTCCCTTACTTTCGGGCTCTGAACCTTGCTTCTACAATGCAAAGGGATTCCAGCCACCACATGCATACAGCCAAGACATTTTAGTGTGAACTAGATACTCAGGCATACACAACCTGTAACGCACATGCTACGTGTATCCCAACTCAACTTGCACCCCCTACAGCTGTATCTATCATGGCAGCAGCTCTACCCTGATGAGTGGCCAGGCCTAGCCCAGAGTCACAGCAAGGTTTGCAGAGCAGCACTGAAAAATAAAGCAACAGAACTGAGAAAAGCCTGTCACCGGAAGAAAATATTTTCAACAAAGTCACATGGCAAAAGAAGGTAATGACAGTGCTTTCTAACGGGAGATAAGCGCCATAGCAGGTAACCATACAAGGCCATATGACCATACCTAACAGGTAACCATACATAACCTACAAGAACCATAGCAGCAGGTAACAAAGAAAAATTAGCTCACCCCTTCCAGAAACTAGTAACAACTCAAAAGAAGAGCAAACTCAGAGAGATACTGCTCCCTCTGCTGCTAACACTTAAATAAAAGCACCTTTTCCAATCATTGCTTGCACCTGAGCTCCCTGGGAGAGCCTTGACCTCTCCACTAATGTTCAATCATTGGTTCAGGCTGTGAAGGGATGGAGTGCAGCAGAGTTGCCAGGTCACTGCCTGAACCAAAGAGTGAGTAGGTCAGGGCTCAACTCCTGCTGTTTTGGAAACATGAAGTACAACGTGCATCGCGATGCAGGTACAGTACCTATCAATGATGTGATTGACAGGTGATTGTTGCAAGGTGATTGTTGACAGTCTTCTTATGGTTCTGTTGGAACAGTACTTGATGTTCCTTCTGGAGGCTTCTCTTCTTCAGTTTGGGTTTGGGTTCCCTGGTTCCCAGAATTTCAGCACTCCACCACCTGGTGTCATGACATACCCTCGTAGACACTGAAGCACGCTGAAGTGTTGATGCTCCTACCAGTGGTCCTGTGGACTTCACAGCCTCAAGGGGAGTAGTACAGATGTTTAAAAGGTATGAGGAGTGGTGGGTCTGCCTTCAGTGGGAGGATACAGGCTGCGTTTTTGTCTTGAGTCAAACACCTCCACTTATGCTGGGGCATGTCCTGGCCTTTGGTACAACATCCTTTGTCCTGTATTTACCTTTGAAGGTCAATATTAATTATTCTGCCATACGTCCCCCATTTTGGAACTGCAAGCAGCTTTCGTGTCTTCTCTATGTGAGAAGTTAGTCCAGAACAAGGTTTTAACTCACCCTACAAATCCTGCCATGGGGCTGTTCTGCCAGTCGTACAAAGAAAATTGTCTTTCTGCTCTGCAGAGTACAATGAACTTTTCATCTTCTCACTTAACAGCTGTATCTTTTAAAGAATAAAAGTAAATATAAAATTAGCGAGGATTCAGTAACAGTAGGTCAGCTATAAATACTTGCAAATGGGAAACATACAGCGAGCATCTTTGGAATTATGACATTACAGCATTCTGATTTTAGGAAAGTTACAATTAAGCTCCGTTTCAATACAACCAACTCTATATTACAAACTCAACAAAAACGTACGGAGGAGCAGAAGTCCTGCTCAGTGCACTTAGTGCCTTTTACACGGTTATTCAGATACAGCATGGTCACAGCTCTGGCCCGGTTCGACCTGGATCCTTGACTAAATGGCACAGGGGGACCCATGGACCCACCCCCTGTGATGGTTCTGAACACAAAACAGCGGCAACGAGCTAAGGGAGAAAATTAATTTACTAGATATTATAGCACAGTGTGAGAGAATGCAATATAGCACAATACAATTGGAATTGTAGCCTAGCCTAGCCATGTTTGCCTAAAGATGAACTGTTGCTAGCTAAGCGCATATTGCTAATTCTCACATTTGCTCATTCTGCACTAGGCCATTATTCCTGGACCCCTGCTGTCCTGGGATAGAGGTAAGTTGGAAGAAAAAATGTAGGGGAGCATCACTTGCATTCCTCCTAATCCAAAAGAGGGACAGTTTGACCTCCTGTCAGAGGCCCCTTAAGTTGTTCTTTTGCTGAGGGCCTCTTGGCAGAACAGAATAGTCTATAATACAAAAGTTACCATTTTGGTACTTCTTGAGGATTTCATCTTATCTACTAAGTGTGCATAAATGTGGAATAAGAAGCCACTTTCTTCCCATGGGCTTTCCCCTCTCTCTCTGGTACGGCACAAATAAACGACTTTCCTTTTCCAGCTCGGGTACGAGCATTGTTTTGCAGAACACTAATACGGTCCGAAACACTCTGCAAGTTATACCAGTTCTGTCGTGCCCAATCCATACCTGATAAAGAGGGTCGAGCACCATGTTTTTCTAAAAGATCAAATAATACATCTTCACTTTTCATGGTGGCAATGCTGTCGCTCATTTTTTCAATACAATGAGAGACCTACACTAAGGGAGGAGGAGGTGCAGGTATTCAAAAGCTCAAGTGACTCCTTATCTCCCCAGGGAAACAGACACTTTTCAAATGCTAATGCTCAAAGCACTCTTCCCTTTCTCTGAGGGGAGCACACAAAAGCCCGTTAGTCCAAACCAGATAAGGAGTCTAATTTTAGAGCTGGAGATAGTGTAACACTGTTACTAGTTGATACTTGCTATTTCATTGCATTCCAGGATTGTGTACTAAGCAAAAGAACTGCCTCATAGAAGAGAATGACTTATGAATTAGAATGCAGTAGTGATCTTGTTCTTGGTGTTATTATTGCATATATATACCTGCCTTTGCATTGTTAGTTCTAGAAGATACTGTCTACAGGTATTGCTGACAATTTTCTTCCCCATCACTCTGTATCTCTCATTGTCTTTTTCATAGTTTCCATTGTGTGTTTCCCTTTTCTTGTTCTTCGTTTCTTTTTTCTTTCTTTCTTTCTTTTTTTTTTTTTTAATTTTTGTTTGTCTATCTGTATTGCTGTTGCTTAAGTTTTTGTTTGTTTGTTTGTTTGTTTGTTTGTTTGTTGTTGGGGGTAGGGAGGACAGGGGGGCTTGGGAGGGCTGAGTTGGTTGTTTTAGCTTGGTTGTTCTGTTTGTGTGTCTGCTTCCAAGTGACTTCAGTATATGTCCATCTCAGAAATCTGTTTGTATTATGATCTTTAATGCAAATATGAAAAATATTTACTACAGACACCTTTTCACTGATATTCTGATACTTCACTCAACTAAGGAAACCTCATTATTCTTCAACAGTTCATCTACAAACTGATTAGTAGAGCAGAAGCCACTAGCAGTAACAAACAATTAAGAGGCCATGGCCACCTGATGGAAACCTCATGGTGTTTTGTTTTGGCCAAGGAAAACCAGTTGATTATTTTCAGAACTTGCATAAATAAACAAATAAATAAATAAAAATGATACAAATAAATAGTAATAATAAGTAAAGAAAAGTAAGAGAAGACCATTCAAGCTGCATGAAAATAAAATCAAGGATTCTCACTACCACTGTTGCTGTATTTGTTTATAAAGCCAAGATCATGGCCTCAATCTACTGTGTAAAATTGCATCACTTGACATGCTGTCTTCCTCTACAGAGGGATTAAAAACAGAAATGAAATCTTAGAATCCATTTGAAAATCAATTTTGCTTTATTTCCCTTAACTTCAATAATATAATGAAACCCAATCTTCAGATAAAAGGATGAGTAACATGAGCAAACGTGGATTAATAACTGGTATAACTAAGTGATATTATTCTATAGACTTCAAAGGTGTCTGCCTTCTGAATATCACCAGATTTTACAAAAGATCATTCAGATCAACGCTTTAAACGTATGCTATCAAAATAAGCTCAACCAGCTTACAAAAATGACTAGGCATTTTCACTTTCAATAGACACGATTTAAAATGATACCTTTAAAGTAGTGACCAAGCTCGGTGTGGCTTCCATCATTTCTAGCCTCGCTATATTAACTACATCTCAAGAATAAGGATTGCGCTCTTATGGAAAAATTAGGTAGTGAATGTCAGTCTTACTGAGAAGACTAACGGTCATCACTTTATCTAAAAATAGTAAAACATGGATCACACAAATATACGTTTTCTTGTCTGGAAAAAAGCAAGAATTTTCAGAAGGAGCATGAAATCACAAGCAGCATGGATGTTCAGATTTTGTATATTCACAGGCAAAAAAAGAATTCTCATAGAAAATATCCATAGAAAATATGTAATCCTTTATCGCCTTTGGAGAAACTGCATGCATGCAAGAGCAGTTGGTGAATCAGATGCTAGGGGAGTACTGCTTTGTCTTATCCACAAGTCCGTTCTTTCCACTTAAACACAACAACTTCTAAACAGAATTAGGTCATGTTGGAGGAAGATCAAAGAACTGGATTGAGTACCAAAAAACATTCAATGCTGCCAAACTCTTTTAAAACAGCTAAAAGGAAAATATTTGATTTTACTGTACATCAGAAATACTTGAAGGAAAGATATCTTGATACTCTAGGTCATCAAAAGCCCAAAAGGTAAAGCTAAGTTCCAGTGCTACTGATGATACAAAAAATGAAAAATTGTCTTTTGATGCAAATATAAATTACATTACATAAATTACCAAGAAAGATACTGAGCAGGCTCCCACCTAGCATCTGCACTGTAAGCTACACAGTAAAAAGCCAATCAACATCTTCATGCCACTGTCTGGTAAGAAGAATAACCTCCAAAACAACTTCATTGAAAATCTTTTAACTTTCACTAAGATAAACCTTTTATTAAACTGTTTTGAGAGAAAGTGTGTGTGCTCATCCACTAGAAAAAGTGGCTTTTTGCATAAGGGGCTTCTCAAATAAAGCTTATGTACAGTTCAATGAGTGCTTTGAAAATTTAGGCTGTTTAAAATGATTCTGATTTTGTAAGAATCAATTATTATAGAGTCTACACCTCCTGAACAATCGAACTAACATTGTACTCCTAATAAACATCAATGTAATTTGAATCAATACACGTGTTGTACGTTTACACAATCCCAACTCAGCTTTCTGAAACCTTCTTTTGACCTTTCAGATCACAAGAGTATTGCCCTGAGTGCAGGTGTCCAGTTGTGGAAAGGCCTGCCATAATGCTGATGTGTGGTATGAAACTGGGGTGCTAGACACAACTAGTTCCAGTCCACTGCTACTCACTCCTACTGCCCCACAGGACCCATTAGCCAATGAGCAGGCAGCTCAGAGGGAGTGGAGCTCAGAAGAAAGATCCCACAAAAGAGTGGGAACACCTTGTAAGAAGGTCATGGAGAAGGTGCTACGTGCCCCCAGCAACGCTCACCCTGCAGCTCCTGAAGAGCGTATGCTGGATCGGGGAGAGGTGTGAGGAGGAAGGGAAAGCGCAGAGGAGCTACTCTGCAACAGATGAAGGAGTCAGAAACAGAGGGGTGAGGAAGACCTGCTGAGCAGGGAATGGGAAGAATAAATGAAATTTATCTTCCCTAAGTGAAATATGTTTTACTTCTGAGGTAATATTCCCATGGGCTTTCCCCTCTCTCTCTGGCTTTCTGTGGAGGGGGAGTGAGAGAGAGGCTGAGTGAGTGTCTGGTGGCCATAAAATCAACACACCAAATGCACTGTGGCAAAAGCAATATAAAATCAATATACACTGATTAAGTTGACAAGGCACAGTCTCAGCACCTCGATTACTAGGAAGTCAGGTAGATCTTGGTGCATTATACAATAGATGTTCTTACTGATGGTGTCGATCGCCTAAGCAAATTATGCCTTTGAAGAGAAAGTTGTACAGCTGATTCAACGTGTATGTATGAGGTGTGCTTCAACAGTAACGTCTCCTATTTGATTATATTCGTCCACAATATCAGAGGCCGATGCTGGTGGTGTGACAATAGAGGATGTACCTTCTCAACAGTGTTCCACTACAGGTATATTACATACCTGTATATATACATACGTATATACAGGTGTGTTAGTGTTTAGTGTACTTAGCTAACATTTTGACAGTTACCTGCTTTTTTTTCCTTTCCCCCCCCCAAAACTATTGTTATGATTTTCCAGGATCAAAGAACATCTATCACAATTAATTTTCCATAGATCATTTCTTCTTTTTTTCATCATTTTGCGTTCCCTTACTTTTGGGCTCTGAACCTTGCTTCTACAATGCAAAGGGATTCCAGCCACCACATGCATACAGCCAAGACATTTTAGTGTGAACTAGATACTCAGGCATACACAACCTGTAACGCACATGCTACGTGTATCCCAACTCAACTTGCACCCCCTACAGCTGTATCTATCATGGCAGCAGCTCTACCCTGATGAGTGGCCAGGCCTAGCCCAGAGTCACAGCAAGGTTTGCAGAGCAGCACTGAAAAATAAAGCAACAGAACTGAGAAAAGCCTGTCACCGGAAGAAAATATTTTCAACAAAGTCACATGGCAAAAGAAGGTAATGACAGTGCTTTCTAACGGGAGATAAGCGCCATAGCAGGTAACCATACAAGGCCATATGACCATACCTAACAGGTAACCATACATAACCTACAAGAACCATAGCAGCAGGTAACAAAGAAAAATTAGCTCACCCCTTCCAGAAACTAGTAACAACTCAAAAGAAGAGCAAACTCAGAGAGATACTGCTCCCTCTGCTGCTAACACTTAAATAAAAGCACCTTTTCCAATCATTGCTTGCACCTGAGCTCCCTGGGAGAGCCTTGACCTCTCCACTAATGTTCAATCATTGGTTCAGGCTGTGAAGGGATGGAGTGCAGCAGAGTTGCCAGGTCACTGCCTGAACCAAAGAGTGAGTAGGTCAGGGCTCAACTCCTGCTGTTTTGGAAACATGAAGTACAACGTGCATCGCGATGCAGGTACAGTACCTATCAATGATGTGATTGACAGGTGATTGTTGCAAGGTGATTGTTGACAGTCTTCTTATGGTTCTGTTGGAACAGTACTTGATGTTCCTTCTGGAGGCTTCTCTTCTTCAGTTTGGGTTTGGGTTCCCTGGTTCCCAGAATTTCAGCACTCCACCACCTGGTGTCATGACATACCCTCGGAGACACTGAAGCACGCTGAAGTGTTGATGCTCCTACCAGTGGTCCTGTGGACTTCACAGCCTCAAGGGGAGTAGTACAGATGTTTAAAAGGTATGAGGAGTGGTGGGTCTGCCTTCAGTGGGAGGATACAGGCTGCGTTTTTGTCTTGAGTCAATTATTACAATTATTACAATTATTACAATTATAAAATCAACACACCAAATGCACTGTGGCAAAAGCAATATAAAATCAATATACACTGATTAAGTTGACAAGGCACAGTCTCAGCACCTTGATTACTAGGAAGTCAGGTAAATCTTGGTGCATTATACAATAGATGTTCTTACTGATGGTGTCGATTGCCTAAGCAAATTAGGCCTTTGAAGAGAAAGTTGTACAGCTGATTCAATGTGTATGTATGAGGTGTGCTTCAACAGTAACATCTCCTATTTGATTATATTCGTCCACAATATCAGAGGCGATGCTGGTGGTGTGACAACAGATGATATACTTGTAGTGGAACACTGTTGAGAAGGTACATAACATACCTGTATATATGCATACGTATATACAAGTGTATTAGTGTTTAGTGTACTTAGCTAACATTTTGACAGTTACCTGCTTTTTTTTCCTTCCCCCCCCCCCAAAACTATTGTTATGATTTTCCAGGATCAAAGAACATCTGTCACAATTAATTTTCCATAGATCATTTCTTCTTTTTTTCATCATTTTGCGTTCCCTTACTTTCAGGCTCTGAACTTTGCTTCTACAATGCAAAGGGATTCCAGCCACCACATGCATACAGCCAAGACATTTTAGTGTGAACTAGATACTCAGGCATACACAACCTGTAACGCACATGCTACGTGTATCCCAACTCAACTTGCACCCCCTACAGCTGTATCTATCATGGCAGCAGCTCTACCTTGATGAATGGCCAGGCCTAGCCCAGAGTCACAGCAAGGTTTGCAGAGCAGCACTGAAAAATAAAGCAACAGAACTGAGAAAAGCCTGTCACCGGAAGAAAATTTTTGGTCTTGCTTTGGAGCAAATTCTTTGGTCTTGCTACTCTGCTATCACTGTCGTGCTTTTCATTGTGTTACAACCAGTAATTTAAGTGACTTGCTAAAACGTACAGGGCAAGGACAGTATTTAAGTGAGCCAGGAGATATTTTGCCTTGTATTTAATCTTTTTCTTCTTACAAAGTAGCCCTGCGTGAGGAAGTTTGTGTGAGGAACATTTGTTTTGTGGAAGCTGATTCAGGAGAACTCAATTTTTAATATTCCAAAGGGAAATCTCTCTGGAGTTACGACTTACAAGCAGGCAAGCAACAACTGAATCTAATGTAGAAGTTTAGGACCATATGAAAAGACAGCTACATTAGCGAACTGGACTGCCTGCATGAGTATACTCCCTGGGATTCAACAAAATCTAAATTTTCACTTTATTTCTTTGATTACCATTCACTCACTACTTCAAAATCTCAATTTTAATTCTATACCAATTTTCATTTTTCATTGCCTTTTTCAAAATGTTTAGTACTGTATGTACTTTATACTATATATACTTATAATGGTTTAATCCCTCTGTAACAGATACATTTTGGTTAGAATTCACAATGTTTTTTGAAGATCTGTGCAGGTCATTCGACAAATTCAAGGGAAACTTACAGCACTTTACTTGTTATTGGAACAGATGGATGTGTTTCGCCCATTCATCTTCTTCCATGTCCTTCTAAATTATTTGTCAATTTATCAGACAAACAAGATGGTGAGACTAATTTTTTATGTCATTTAAAGATGATGTTTATGCAATATAATATATTTTGCATCTATTATCTGAACGTTTGTATTTATCAGTAATATCAGTGTGGCTCATAATTTGAGGAAATTGATCAGTCTCATCCATCCCTTGGCCAGGCTGGGCTGCTCCAGGAGGCAGATGATGTGGCAGGGTGAGCAGGCGGAAGTGTGAGCAAAACTGTTTTAGAGGCAGAATGTTCTTGTTTCACAGTACTGCAGATATGCAATCCTGCATTCAGGATGGAAGAAAGGGGCCTAGAATTTCAAAGAGATATGATGCAAAGTGGACAATGAGGGTCATTGCAAAAATTGTCCTTCTTTAGGGAACAAAACTTGCCTCCTGTTGAGTTCAATGACAGTCCTGCTATTGATTTGTGCCTGCCCTATCTATTCATTTTTCTGCTCCCCTGATTTTTTTTTTTTTTTTTTTTCCACTTTTGCTCAGATTAATGACTTGCTTCATTCCTTAACTTTATCCTCTCTTCCCGAAAAGTGTTGTCAGCAGGTCAAGGTAGATGATCCTGCCCCTCTGCTCTGCATTGGTAAAGTCCGTATGGAAAAAATTGCACCCACCAACATTCACCGACACTTGCTGGATGGAGTCCAGACAATGGACATGAGCTCAGGGAGCTGGTAGATGTTGGACTTCAGCAGTGGTGACAACAGCAGTAGTTTACCTCTGCTGGTGCAGATTTTTACAAATGCAGCATGCAGGCTCATGTTCATTGCTAAATCACATCAAAAATGCATAGCTAGTGGTGGTGTCTATGTTAAAAAATAGTATTTTGAAGCTGAGAGTTTTCTCTCTCAAGTAATGTGATGGTTGTATGGGAACTGTTGATCACAG
The DNA here is from genome assembly GCF_023343835.1 of Lagopus muta. Lineage (NCBI taxonomy): Eukaryota > Metazoa > Chordata > Aves > Galliformes > Phasianidae > Lagopus > Lagopus muta. The sequence continues at coordinate 236,142 of NW_026040169.1, forward strand.
CCTGGACCTCTTATTGACCACCTGAGGCAAGCAATACGTCAGCCATGGGAGCACAGGTGAAAGCAGAAGGCAGACCCACCACTCCTCATACCTTTTAAACATCTGTACTACTCCCCTTGAGGCTGTGAAGTCCACAGGACCACTGGTAGGAGCATCAACACTTCAGCGTGCTTCAGTGTCTACGAGGGTATGTCATGACACCAGGTGGTGGAGTGCTGAAATTCTGGGAACCAGGGAACCCAAACCCAAACTGAAGAAGAGAAGCCTCCAGAAGGAACATCAAGTACTGTTCCAACAGAACCATAAGAAGACTGTCAACAATCACCTTGCAACAATCACCTGTCAATCACATCATTGATAGGTACTGTACCTGCATCGCGATGCACGTTGTAATTCATGTTTCCAAAACAGCAGGAGTTGAGCCCTGACCTACTCACTCTTTGGTTCAGGCAGTGACCTGGCAACTCTGCTGCACTCCATCCCTTCACAGCCTGAACCAATGATTGAACATTAGTGGAGAGGTCAAGGCTCTCCCAGGGAGCTCAGGTGCAAGCAATGATTGGAAAAGGTGCTTTTATTTAAGTGTTAGCAGCAGAGGGAGCAGTATCTCTCTGAGTTTGCTCTTCTTTTGAGTTGTTACTAGTTTCTGGAAGGGGTGAGCTAATTTTTCTTTGTTACCTGCTGCTATGGTTCTTGTAGGTTATGTATGGTTACCTGTTAGGTATGGTCATATGGCCTTGTATGGTTACCTGCTATGGCGCTTATCTCCCGTTAGAAAGCACTGTCATTACCTTCTTTTGCCATGTGACTTTGTTGAAAATATTTTCTTCCGGTGACAGGCTTTTCTCAGTTCTGTTGCTTTATTTTTCAGTGCTGCTCTGCAAACCTTGCTGTGACTCTGGGCTAGGCCTGGCCACTCATCAAGGTAGAGCTGCTGCCATGATAGATACAGCTGTAGGGGGTGCAAGTTGAGTTGGGATACACGTAGCATGTGCGTTACAGGTTGTGTATGCCTGAGTATCTAGTTCACACTAAAATGTCTTGGCTGTATGCATGTGGTGGCTGGAATCCCTTTGCATTGTAGAAGCAAGGTTCAGAGCCCGAAAGTAAGGGAACGCAAAATGATGAAAAAAAGAAGAAATGATCTATGGAAAATTAATTGTGATAGATGTTCTTTGATCCTGGAAAATCATAACAATAGTTTTGGGGGGGGGGGAAGGAAAAAAAAGCAGGTAACTGTCAAAATGTTAGCTAAGTACACTAAACACTAACACACCTGTATATACGTATGTATATATACAGGTATGTAATATACCTGTAGTGGAACACTGTTGAGAAGGTACATCCTCTATTGTCACACCACCAGCATCGGCCTCTGATATTGTGGACGAATATAATCAAATAGGAGACGTTACTGTTGAAGCACACCTCATACATACACGTTGAATCAGCTGTACAACTTTCTCTTCAAAGGCATAATTTGCTTAGGCGATCGACACCATCAGTAAGAACATCTATTGTATAATGCACCAAGATCTACCTGACTTCCTAGTAATCGAGGTGCTGAGACTGTGCCTTGTCAACTTAATCAGTGTATATTGATTTTATATTGCTTTTGCCACAGTGCATTTGGTGTGTTGATTTTATGGCCACCAGACACTCACTCAGCCTCTCTCTCACTCCCCCTCCACAGAAAGCCAGAGAGAGAGGGGAAAGCCCATGGGAATATTACCTCAGAAGTAAAACATATTTCACTTAGGGAAGATAAATTTCATTTATTCTTCCCATTCCCTGCTCAGCAGGTCTTCCTCACCCCTCTGTTTCTGACTCCTTCATCTGTTGCAGAGTAGCTCCTCTGCGCTTTCCCTTCCTCCTCACACCTCTCCCCGATCCAGCATACGCTCTTCAGGAGCTGCAGGGTGAGCGTTGCTGGGGGCACGTAGCACCTTCTCCATGACCTTCTTACAAGGTGTTCCCACTCTTTTGTGGGATCTTTCTTCTGAGCTCCACTCCCTCTGAGCTGCCTGCTCATTGGCTAATGGGTCCTGTGGGGCAGTAGGAGTGAGTAGCAGTGGACTGGAACTAGTTGTGTCTAGCACCCCAGTTTCATACCACACATCAGCATTATGGCAGGCCTTTCCACAACTGGACACCTGCACTCAGGGCAATACTCTTGTGATCTGAAAGGTCAAAAGAAGGTTTCAGAAAGCTGAGTTGGGATTGTGTAAACGTACAACACGTGTATTGATTCAAATTACATTGATGTTTATTAGGAGTACAATGTTAGTTCGATTGTTCAGGAGGTGTAGACTCTATAATAATTGATTCTTACAAAATCAGAATCATTTTAAACAGCCTAAATTTTCAAAGCACTCATTGAACTGTACATAAGCTTTATTTGAGAAGCCCCTTATGCAAAAAGCCACTTTTTCTAGTGGATGAGCACACACACTTTCTCTCAAAACAGTTTAATAAAAGGTTTATCTTAGTGAAAGTTAAAAGATTTTCAATGAAGTTGTTTTGGAGGTTATTCTTCTTACCAGACAGTGGCATGAAGATGTTGATTGGCTTTTTACTGTGTAGCTTACAGTGCAGATGCTAGGTGGGAGCCTGCTCAGTATCTTTCTTGGTAATTTATGTAATGTAATTTATATTTGCATCAAAAGACAATTTTTCATTTTTTGTATCATCAGTAGCACTGGAACTTAGCTTTACCTTTTGGGCTTTTGATGACCTAGAGTATCAAGATATCTTTCCTTCAAGTATTTCTGATGTACAGTAAAATCAAATATTTTCCTTTTAGCTGTTTTAAAAGAGTTTGGCAGCATTGAATGTTTTTTGGTACTCAATCCAGTTCTTTGATCTTCCTCCAACATGACCTAATTCTGTTTAGAAGTTGTTGTGTTTAAGTGGAAAGAACGGACTTGTGGATAAGACAAAGCAGTACTCCCCTAGCATCTGATTCACCAACTGCTCTTGCATGCATGCAGTTTCTCCAAAGGCGATAAAGGATTACATATTTTCTATGGATATTTTCTATGAGAATTCTTTTTTTGCCTGTGAATATACAAAATCTGAACATCCATGCTGCTTGTGATTTCATGCTCCTTCTGAAAATTCTTGCTTTTTTCCAGACAAGAAAACGTATATTTGTGTGATCCATGTTTTACTATTTTTAGATAAAGTGATGACCGTTAGTCTTCTCAGTAAGACTGACATTCACTACCTAATTTTTCCATAAGAGCGCAATCCTTATTCTTGAGATGTAGTTAATATAGCGAGGCTAGAAATGATGGAAGCCACACCGAGCTTGGTCACTACTTTAAAGGTATCATTTTAAATCGTGTCTATTGAAAGTGAAAATGCCTAGTCATTTTTGTAAGCTGGTTGAGCTTATTTTGATAGCATACGTTTAAAGCGTTGATCTGAATGATCTTTTGTAAAATCTGGTGATATTCAGAAGGCAGACACCTTTGAAGTCTATAGAATAATATCACTTAGTTATACCAGTTATTAATCCACGTTTGCTCATGTTACTCATCCTTTTATCTGAAGATTGGGTTTCATTATATTATTGAAGTTAAGGGAAATAAAGCAAAATTGATTTTCAAATGGATTCTAAGATTTCATTTCTGTTTTTAATCCCTCTGTAGAGGAAGACAGCATGTCAAGTGATGCAATTTTACACAGTAGGTTGAGGCCATGATCTTGGCTTTATAAACAAATACAGCAACAGTGGTAGTGAGAATCCTTGATTTTATTTTCATGCAGCTTGAATGGTCTTCTCTTACTTTTCTTTACTTATTATTACTATTTATTTGTATCATTTTTATTTATTTATTTGTTTATTTATGCAAGTTCTGAAAATAATCAACTGGTTTTCCTTGGCCAAAACAAAACACCATGAGGTTTCCATCAGGTGGCCATGGCCTCTTAATTGTTTGTTACTGCTAGTGGCTTCTGCTCTACTAATCAGTTTGTAGATGAACTGTTGAAGAATAATGAGGTTTCCTTAGTTGAGTGAAGTATCAGAATATCAGTGAAAAGGTGTCTGTAGTAAATATTTTTCATATTTGCATTAAAGATCATAATACAAACAGATTTCTGAGATGGACATATACTGAAGTCACTTGGAAGCAGACACACAAACAGAACAACCAAGCTAAAACAACCAACTCAGCCCTCCCAAGCCCCCCTGTCCTCCCTACCCCCAACAACAAACAAACAAACAAACAAACAAACAAAAACTTAAGCAACAGCAATACAGATAGACAAACAAAAATTAAAAAAAAAAAAAGAAAGAAAGAAAGAAAAAAGAAACGAAGAACAAGAAAAGGGAAACACACAATGGAAACTATGAAAAAGACAATGAGAGATACAGAGTGATGGGGAAGAAAATTGTCAGCAATACCTGTAGACAGTATCTTCTAGAACTAACAATGCAAAGGCAGGTATATATATGCAATAATAACACCAAGAACAAGATCACTACTGCATTCTAATTCATAAGTCATTCTCTTCTATGAGGCAGTTCTTTTGCTTAGTACACAATCCTGGAATGCAATGAAATAGCAAGTATCAACTAGTAACAGTGTTACACTATCTCCAGCTCTAAAATTAGACTCCTTATCTGGTTTGGACTAACGGGCTTTTGTGTGCTCCCCTCAGAGAAAGGGAAGAGTGCTTTGAGCATTAGCATTTGAAAAGTGTCTGTTTCCCTGGGGAGATAAGGAGTCACTTGAGCTTTTGAATACCTGCACCTCCTCCTCCCTTAGTGTAGGTCTCTCATTGTATTGAAAAAATGAGCGACAGCATTGCCACCATGAAAAGTGAAGATGTATTATTTGATCTTTTAGAAAAACATGGTGCTCGACCCTCTTTATCAGGTATGGATTGGGCACGACAGAACTGGTATAACTTGCAGAGTGTTTCGGACCGTATTAGTGTTCTGCAAAACAATGCTCGTACCCGAGCTGGAAAAGGAAAGTCGTTTATTTGTGCCGTACCAGAGAGAGAGGGGAAAGCCCATGGGAAGAAAGTGGCTTCTTATTCCACATTTATGCACACTTAGTAGATAAGATGAAATCCTCAAGAAGTACCAAAATGGTAACTTTTGTATTATAGACTATTCTGTTCTGCCAAGAGGCCCTCAGCAAAAGAACAACTTAAGGGGCCTCTGACAGGAGGTCAAACTGTCCCTCTTTTGGATTAGGAGGAATGCAAGTGATGCTCCCCTACATTTTTTCTTCCAACTTACCTCTATCCCAGGACAGCAGGGGTCCAGGAATAATGGCCTAGTGCAGAATGAGCAAATGTGAGAATTAGCAATATGCGCTTAGCTAGCAACAGTTCATCTTTAGGCAAACATGGCTAGGCTAGGCTACAATTCCAATTGTATTGTGCTATATTGCATTCTCTCACACTGTGCTATAATATCTAGTAAATTAATTTTCTCCCTTAGCTCGTTGCCGCTGTTTTGTGTTCAGAACCATCACAGGGGGTGGGTCCATGGGTCCCCCTGTGCCATTTAGTCAAGGATCCAGGTCGAACCGGGCCAGAGCTGTGACCATGCTGTATCTGAATAACCGTGTAAAAGGCACTAAGTGCACTGAGCAGGACTTCTGCTCCTCCGTACGTTTTTGTTGAGTTTGTAATATAGAGTTGGTTGTATTGAAACGGAGCTTAATTGTAACTTTCCTAAAATCAGAATGCTGTAATGTCATAATTCCAAAGATGCTCGCTGTATGTTTCCCATTTGCAAGTATTTATAGCTGACCTACTGTTACTGAATCCTCGCTAATTTTATATTTACTTTTATTCTTTAAAAGATACAGCTGTTAAGTGAGAAGATGAAAAGTTCATTGTACTCTGCAGAGCAGAAAGACAATTTTCTTTGTACGACTGGCAGAACAGCCCCATGGCAGGATTTGTAGGGTGAGTTAAAACCTTGTTCTGGACTAACTTCTCACATAGAGAAGACACGAAAGCTGCTTGCAGTTCCAAAATGGGGGACGTATGGCAGAATAATTAATATTGACCTTCAAAGGTAAATACAGGACAAAGGATGTTGTACCAAAGGCCAGGACATGCCCCAGCATAAGTGGAGGTGTTTGACTCAAGACAAAAACGCAGCCTGTATCCTCCCACTGAAGGCAGACCCACCACTCCTCATACCTTTTAAACATCTGTACTACTCCCCTTGAGGCTGTGAAGTCCACAGGACCACTGGTAGGAGCATCAACACTTCAGCGTGCTTCAGTGTCTCCGAGGGTATGTCATGACACCAGGTGGTGGAGTGCTGAAATTCTGGGAACCAGGGAACCCAAACCCAAACTGAAGAAGAGAAGCCTCCAGAAGGAACATCAAGTACTGTTCCAACAGAACCATAAGAAGACTGTCAACAATCACCTTGCAACAATCACCTGTCAATCACATCATTGATAGGTACTGTACCTGCATCGCGATGCACGTTGTACTTCATGTTTCCAAAACAGCAGGAGTTGAGCCCTGACCTACTCACTCTTTGGTTCAGGCAGTGACCTGGCAACTCTGCTGCACTCCATCCCTTCACAGCCTGAACCAATGATTGAACATTAGTGGAGAGGTCAAGGCTCTCCCAGGGAGCTCAGGTGCAAGCAATGATTGGAAAAGGTGCTTTTATTTAAGTGTTAGCAGCAGAGGGAGCAGTATCTCTCTGAGTTTGCTCTTCTTTTGAGTTGTTACTAGTTTCTGGAAGGGGTGAGCTAATTTTTCTTTGTTACCTGCTGCTATGGTTCTTGTAGGTTATGTATGGTTACCTGTTAGGTATGGTCATATGGCCTTGTATGGTTACCTGCTATGGCGCTTATCTCCCGTTAGAAAGCACTGTCATTACCTTCTTTTGCCATGTGACTTTGTTGAAAATATTTTCTTCCGGTGACAGGCTTTTCTCAGTTCTGTTGCTTTATTTTTCAGTGCTGCTCTGCAAACCTTGCTGTGACTCTGGGCTAGGCCTGGCCACTCATCAGGGTAGAGCTGCTGCCATGATAGATACAGCTGTAGGGGGTGCAAGTTGAGTTGGGATACACGTAGCATGTGCGTTACAGGTTGTGTATGCCTGAGTATCTAGTTCACACTAAAATGTCTTGGCTGTATGCATGTGGTGGCTGGAATCCCTTTGCATTGTAGAAGCAAGGTTCAGAGCCCGAAAGTAAGGGAACGCAAAATGATGAAAAAAAGAAGAAATGATCTATGGAAAATTAATTGTGATAGATGTTCTTTGATCCTGGAAAATCATAACAATAGTTTTGGGGGGGGGAAAGGAAAAAAAAGCAGGTAACTGTCAAAATGTTAGCTAAGTACACTAAACACTAACACACCTGTATATACGTATGTATATATACAGGTATGTAATATACCTGTAGTGGAACACTGTTGAGAAGGTACATCCTCTATTGTCACACCACCAGCATCGGCCTCTGATATTGTGGACGAATATAATCAAATAGGAGACGTTACTGTTGAAGCACACCTCATACATACACGTTGAATCAGCTGTACAACTTTCTCTTCAAAGGCATAATTTGCTTAGGCGATCGACACCATCAGTAAGAACATCTATTGTATAATGCACCAAGATCTACCTGACTTCCTAGTAATCGAGGTGCTGAGACTGTGCCTTGTCAACTTAATCAGTGTATATTGATTTTATATTGCTTTTGCCACAGTGCATTTGGTGTGTTGATTTTATGGCCACCAGACACTCACTCAGCCTCTCTCTCACTCCCCCTCCACAGAAAGCCAGAGAGAGAGGGGAAAGCCCATGGGAATATTACCTCAGAAGTAAAACATATTTCACTTAGGGAAGATAAATTTCATTTATTCTTCCCATTCCCTGCTCAGCAGGTCTTCCTCACCCCTCTGTTTCTGACTCCTTCATCTGTTGCAGAGTAGCTCCTCTGCGCTTTCCCTTCCTCCTCACACCTCTCCCCGATCCAGCATACGCTCTTCAGGAGCTGCAGGGTGAGCGTTGCTGGGGGCACGTAGCACCTTCTCCATGACCTTCTTACAAGGTGTTCCCACTCTTTTGTGGGATCTTTCTTCTGAGCTCCACTCCCTCTGAGCTGCCTGCTCATTGGCTAATGGGTCCTGTGGGGCAGTAGGAGTGAGTAGCAGTGGACTGGAACTAGTTGTGTCTAGCACCCCAGTTTCATACCACACATCAGCATTATGGCAGGCCTTTCCACAACTGGACACCTGCACTCAGGGCAATACTCTTGTGATCTGAAAGGTCAAAAGAAGGTTTCAGAAAGCTGAGTTGGGATTGTGTAAACGTACAACACGTGTATTGATTCAAATTACATTGATGTTTATTAGGAGTACAATGTTAGTTCGATTGTTCAGGAGGTGTAGACTCTATAATAATTGATTCTTACAAAATCAGAATCATTTTAAACAGCCTAAATTTTCAAAGCACTCATTGAACTGTACATAAGCTTTATTTGAGAAGCCCCTTATGCAAAAAGCCACTTTTTCTAGTGGATGAGCACACACACTTTCTCTCAAAACAGTTTAATAAAAGGTTTATCTTAGTGAAAGTTAAAAGATTTTCAATGAAGTTGTTTTGGAGGTTATTCTTCTTACCAGACAGTGGCATGAAGATGTTGATTGGCTTTTTACTGTGTAGCTTACAGTGCAGATGCTAGGTGGGAGCCTGCTCAGTATCTTTCTTGGTAATTTATGTAATGTAATTTATATTTGCATCAAAAGACAATTTTTCATTTTTTGTATCATCAGTAGCACTGGAACTTAGCTTTACCTTTTGGGCTTTTGATGACCTAGAGTATCAAGATATCTTTCCTTCAAGTATTTCTGATGTACAGTAAAATCAAATATTTTCCTTTTAGCTGTTTTAAAAGAGTTTGGCAGCATTGAATGTTTTTTGGTACTCAATCCAGTTCTTTGATCTTCCTCCAACATGACCTAATTCTGTTTAGAAGTTGTTGTGTTTAAGTGGAAAGAACGGACTTGTGGATAAGACAAAGCAGTACTCCCCTAGCATCTGATTCACCAACTGCTCTTGCATGCATGCAGTTTCTCCAAAGGCGATAAAGGATTACATATTTTCTATGGATATTTTCTATGAGAATTCTTTTTTTGCCTGTGAATATACAAAATCTGAACATCCATGCTGCTTGTGATTTCATGCTCCTTCTGAAAATTCTTGCTTTTTTCCAGACAAGAAAACGTATATTTGTGTGATCCATGTTTTACTATTTTTAGATAAAGTGATGACCGTTAGTCTTCTCAGTAAGACTGACATTCACTACCTAATTTTTCCATAAGAGCGCAATCCTTATTCTTGAGATGTAGTTAATATAGCGAGGCTAGAAATGATGGAAGCCACACCGAGCTTGGTCACTACTTTAAAGGTATCATTTTAAATCGTGTCTATTGAAAGTGAAAATGCCTAGTCATTTTTGTAAGCTGGTTGAGCTTATTTTGATAGCATACGTTTAAAGCGTTGATCTGAATGATCTTTTGTAAAATCTGGTGATATTCAGAAGGCAGACACCTTTGAAGTCTATAGAATAATATCACTTAGTTATACCAGTTATTAATCCACGTTTGCTCATGTTACTCATCCTTTTATCTGAAGATTGGGTTTCATTATATTATTGAAGTTAAGGGAAATAAAGCAAAATTGATTTTCAAATGGATTCTAAGATTTCATTTCTGTTTTTAATCCCTCTGTAGAGGAAGACAGCATGTCAAGTGATGCAATTTTACACAGTAGGTTGAGGCCATGATCTTGGCTTTATAAACAAATACAGCAACAGTGGTAGTGAGAATCCTTGATTTTATTTTCATGCAGCTTGAATGGTCTTCTCTTACTTTTCTTTACTTATTATTACTATTTATTTGTATCATTTTTATTTATTTATTTGTTTATTTATGCAAGTTCTGAAAATAATCAACTGGTTTTCCTTGGCCAAAACAAAACACCATGAGGTTTCCATCAGGTGGCCATGGCCTCTTAATTGTTTGTTACTGCTAGTGGCTTCTGCTCTACTAATCAGTTTGTAGATGAACTGTTGAAGAATAATGAGGTTTCCTTAGTTGAGTGAAGTATCAGAATATCAGTGAAAAGGTGTCTGTAGTAAATATTTTTCATATTTGCATTAAAGATCATAATACAAACAGATTTCTGAGATGGACATATACTGAAGTCACTTGGAAGCAGACACACAAACAGAACAACCAAGCTAAAACAACCAACTCAGCCCTCCCAAGCCCCCCTGTCCTCCCTACCCCCAACAACAAACAAACAAACAAACAAACAAACAAACAAACAAACACTTAAGCAACAGCAATACAGATAGACAAACAAAAATAAAAAAAAAAAAAAGAAAGAAAGAAAGAAAAAAGAAACGAAGAACAAGAAAAGGGAAACACACAATGGAAACTATGAAAAAGACAATGAGAGATACAGAGTGATGGGGAAGAAAATTGTCAGCAATACCTGTAGACAGTATCTTCTAGAACTAACAATGCAAAGGCAGGTATATATATGCAATAATAACACCAAGAACAAGATCACTACTGCATTCTAATTCGTAAGTCATTCTCTTCTATGAGGCAGTTCTTTTGCTTAGTACACAATCCTGGAATGCAATGAAATAGCAAGTATCAACTAGTAACAGTGTTACACTATCTCCAGCTCTAAAATTAGACTCCTTATCTGGTTTGGACTAACGGGCTTTTGTGTGCTCCCCTCAGAGAAAGGGAAGAGTGCTTTGAGCATTAGCATTTGAAAAGTGTCTGTTTCCCTGGGGAGATAAGGAGTCACTTGAGCTTTTGAATACCTGCACCTCCTCCTCCCTTAGTGTAGGTCTCTCATTGTATTGAAAAAATGAGCGACAGCATTGCCACCATGAAAAGTGAAGATGTATTATTTGATCTTTTAGAAAAACATGGTGCTCGACCCTCTTTATCAGGTATGGATTGGGCACGACAGAACTGGTATAACTTGCAGAGTGTTTCGGACCGTATTAGTGTTCTGCAAAACAATGCTCGTACCCGAGCTGGAAAAGGAAAGTCGTTTATTTGTGCCGTACCAGAGAGAGAGGGGAAAGCCCATGGGAAGAAAGTGGCTTCTTATTCCACATTTATGCACACTTAGTAGATAAGATGAAATCCTCAAGAAGTACCAAAATGGTAACTTTTGTATTATAGACTATTCTGTTCTGCCAAGAGGCCCTCAGCAAAAGAACAACTTAAGGGGCCTCTGACAGGAGGTCAAACTGTCCCTCTTTTGGATTAGGAGGAATGCAAGTGATGCTCCCCTACATTTTTTCTTCCAACTTACCTCTATCCCAGGACAGCAGGGGTCCAGGAATAATGGCCTAGTGCAGAATGAGCAAATGTGAGAATTAGCAATATGCGCTTAGCTAGCAACAGTTCATCTTTAGGCAAACATGGCTAGGCTAGGCTACAATTCCAATTGTATTGTGCTATATTGCATTCTCTCACACTGTGCTATAATATCTAGTAAATTAATTTTCTCCCTTAGCTCGTTGCCGCTGTTTTGTGTTCAGAACCATCACAGGGGGTGGGTCCATGGGTCCCCCTGTGCCATTTAGTCAAGGATCCAGGTCGAACCGGGCCAGAGCTGTGACCATGCTGTATCTGAATAACCGTGTAAAAGGCACTAAGTGCACTGAGCAGGACTTCTGCTCCTCCGTACGTTTTTGTTGAGTTTGTAATATAGAGTTGGTTGTATTGAAACGGAGCTTAATTGTAACTTTCCTAAAATCAGAATGCTGTAATGTCATAATTCCAAAGATGCTCGCTGTATGTTTCCCATTTGCAAGTATTTATAGCTGACCTACTGTTACTGAATCCTCGCTAATTTTATATTTACTTTTATTCTTTAAAAGATACAGCTGTTAAGTGAGAAGATGAAAAGTTCATTGTACTCTGCAGAGCAGAAAGACAATTTTCTTTGTACGACTGGCAGAACAGCCCCATGGCAGGATTTGTAGGGTGAGTTAAAACCTTGTTCTGGACTAACTTCTCACATAGAGAAGACACGAAAGCTGCTTGCAGTTCCAAAATGGGGGACGTATGGCAGAATAATTAATATTGACCTTCAAAGGTAAATACAGGACAAAGGATGTTGTACCAAAGGCCAGGACATGCCCCAGCATAAGTGGAGGTGTTTGACTCAAGACAAAAACGCAGCCTGTATCCTCCCACTGAAGGCAGACCCACCACTCCTCATACCTTTTAAACATCTGTACTACTCCCCTTGAGGCTGTGAAGTCCACAGGACCACTGGTAGGAGCATCAACACTTCAGCGTGCTTCAGTGTCTACGAGGGTATGTCATGACACCAGGTGGTGGAGTGCTGAAATTCTGGGAACCAGGGAACCCAAACCCAAACTGAAGAAGAGAAGCCTCCAGAAGGAACATCAAGTACTGTTCCAACAGAACCATAAGAAGACTGTCAACAATCACCTTGCAACAATCACCTGTCAATCACATCATTGATAGGTACTGTACCTGCATCGCGATGCACGTTGTACTTCATGTTTCCAAAACAGCAGGAGTTGAGCCCTGACCTACTCACTCTTTGGTTCAGGCAGTGACCTGGCAACTCTGCTGCACTCCATCCCTTCACAGCCTGAACCAATGATTGAACATTAGTGGAGAGGTCAAGGCTCTCCCAGGGAGCTCAGGTGCAAGCAATGATTGGAAAAGGTGCTTTTATTTAAGTGTTAGCAGCAGAGGGAGCAGTATCTCTCTGAGTTTGCTCTTCTTTTGAGTTGTTACTAGTTTCTGGAAGGGGTGAGCTAATTTTTCTTTGTTACCTGCTGCTATGGTTCTTGTAGGTTATGTATGGTTACCTGTTAGGTATGGTCATATGGCCTTGTATGGTTACCTGCTATGGCGCTTATCTCCCGTTAGAAAGCACTGTCATTACCTTCTTTTGCCATGTGACTTTGTTGAAAATATTTTCTTCCGGTGACAGGCTTTTCTCAGTTCTGTTGCTTTATTTTTCAGTGCTGCTCTGCAAACCTTGCTGTGACTCTGGGCTAGGCCTGGCCACTCATCAGGGTAGAGCTGCTGCCATGATAGATACAGCTGTAGGGGGTGCAAGTTGAGTTGGGATACACGTAGCATGTGCGTTACAGGTTGTGTATGCCTGAGTATCTAGTTCACACTAAAATGTCTTGGCTGTATGCATGTGGTGGCTGGAATCCCTTTGCATTGTAGAAGCAAGGTTCAGAGCCCGAAAGTAAGGGAACGCAAAATGATGAAAAAAAGAAGAAATGATCTATGGAAAATTAATTGTGATAGATGTTCTTTGATCCTGGAAAATCATAACAATAGTTTTGGGGGGGGGAAAGGAAAAAAAAGCAGGTAACTGTCAAAATGTTAGCTAAGTACACTAAACACTAACACACCTGTATATACGTATGTATATATACAGGTATGTAATATACCTGTAGTGGAACACTGTTGAGAAGGTACATCCTCTATTGTCACACCACCAGCATCGGCCTCTGATATTGTGGACGAATATAATCAAATAGGAGACGTTACTGTTGAAGCACACCTCATACATACACGTTGAATCAGCTGTACAACTTTCTCTTCAAAGGCATAATTTGCTTAGGCGATCGACACCATCAGTAAGAACATCTATTGTATAATGCACCAAGATCTACCTGACTTCCTAGTAATCGAGGTGCTGAGACTGTGCCTTGTCAACTTAATCAGTGTATATTGATTTTATATTGCTTTTGCCACAGTGCATTTGGTGTGTTGATTTTATGGCCACCAGACACTCACTCAGCCTCTCTCTCACTCCCCCTCCACAGAAAGCCAGAGAGAGAGGGGAAAGCCCATGGGAATATTACCTCAGAAGTAAAACATATTTCACTTAGGGAAGATAAATTTCATTTATTCTTCCCATTCCCTGCTCAGCAGGTCTTCCTCACCCCTCTGTTTCTGACTCCTTCATCTGTTGCAGAGTAGCTCCTCTGCGCTTTCCCTTCCTCCTCACACCTCTCCCCGATCCAGCATACGCTCTTCAGGAGCTGCAGGGTGAGCGTTGCTGGGGGCACGTAGCACCTTCTCCATGACCTTCTTACAAGGTGTTCCCACTCTTTTGTGGGATCTTTCTTCTGAGCTCCACTCCCTCTGAGCTGCCTGCTCATTGGCTAATGGGTCCTGTGGGGCAGTAGGAGTGAGTAGCAGTGGACTGGAACTAGTTGTGTCTAGCACCCCAGTTTCATACCACACATCAGCATTATGGCAGGCCTTTCCACAACTGGACACCTGCACTCAGGGCAATACTCTTGTGATCTGAAAGGTCAAAAGAAGGTTTCAGAAAGCTGAGTTGGGATTGTGTAAACGTACAACACGTGTATTGATTCAAATTACATTGATGTTTATTAGGAGTACAATGTTAGTTCGATTGTTCAGGAGGTGTAGACTCTATAATAATTGATTCTTACAAAATCAGAATCATTTTAAACAGCCTAAATTTTCAAAGCACTCATTGAACTGTACATAAGCTTTATTTGAGAAGCCCCTTATGCAAAAAGCCACTTTTTCTAGTGGATGAGCACACACACTTTCTCTCAAAACAGTTTAATAAAAGGTTTATCTTAGTGAAAGTTAAAAGATTTTCAATGAAGTTGTTTTGGAGGTTATTCTTCTTACCAGACAGTGGCATGAAGATGTTGATTGGCTTTTTACTGTGTAGCTTACAGTGCAGATGCTAGGTGGGAGCCTGCTCAGTATCTTTCTTGGTAATTTATGTAATGTAATTTATATTTGCATCAAAAGACAATTTTTCATTTTTTGTATCATCAGTAGCACTGGAACTTAGCTTTACCTTTTGGGCTTTTGATGACCTAGAGTATCAAGATATCTTTCCTTCAAGTATTTCTGATGTACAGTAAAATCAAATATTTTCCTTTTAGCTGTTTTAAAAGAGTTTGGCAGCATTGAATGTTTTTTGGTACTCAATCCAGTTCTTTGATCTTCCTCCAACATGACCTAATTCTGTTTAGAAGTTGTTGTGTTTAAGTGGAAAGAACGGACTTGTGGATAAGACAAAGCAGTACTCCCCTAGCATCTGATTCACCAACTGCTCTTGCATGCATGCAGTTTCTCCAAAGGCGATAAAGGATTACATATTTTCTATGGATATTTTCTATGAGAATTCTTTTTTTGCCTGTGAATATACAAAATCTGAACATCCGTGCTGCTTGTGATTTCATGCTCCTTCTGAAAATTCTTGCTTTTTTCCAGACAAGAAAACGTATATTTGTGTGATCCATGTTTTACTATTTTTAGATAAAGTGATGACCGTTAGTCTTCTCAGTAAGACTGACATTCACTACCTAATTTTTCCATAAGAGCGCAATCCTTATTCTTGAGATGTAGTTAATATAGCGAGGCTAGAAATGATGGAAGCCACACCGAGCTTGGTCACTACTTTAAAGGTATCATTTTAAATCGTGTCTATTGAAAGTGAAAATGCCTAGTCATTTTTGTAAGCTGGTTGAGCTTATTTTGATAGCATACGTTTAAAGCGTTGATCTGAATGATCTTTTGTAAAATCTGGTGATATTCAGAAGGCAGACACCTTTGAAGTCTATAGAATAATATCACTTAGTTATACCAGTTATTAATCCACGTTTGCTCATGTTACTCATCCTTTTATCTGAAGATTGGGTTTCATTATATTATTGAAGTTAAGGGAAATAAAGCAAAATTGATTTTCAAATGGATTCTAAGATTTCATTTCTGTTTTTAATCCCTCTGTAGAGGAAGACAGCATGTCAAGTGATGCAATTTTACACAGTAGGTTGAGGCCATGATCTTGGCTTTATAAACAAATACAGCAACAGTGGTAGTGAGAATCCTTGATTTTATTTTCATGCAGCTTGAATGGTCTTCTCTTACTTTTCTTTACTTATTATTACTATTTATTTGTATCATTTTTATTTATTTATTTGTTTATTTATGCAAGTTCTGAAAATAATCAACTGGTTTTCCTTGGCCAAAACAAAACACCATGAGGTTTCCATCAGGTGGCCATGGCCTCTTAATTGTTTGTTACTGCTAGTGGCTTCTGCTCTACTAATCAGTTTGTAGATGAACTAACTGTTGAAGAATAATGAGGTTTCCTTAGTTGAGTGAAGTATCAGAATATCAGTGAAAAGGTGTCTGTAGTAAATATTTTTCATATTTGCATTAAAGATCATAATACAAACAGATTTCTGAGATGGACATATACTGAAGTCACTTGGAAGCAGACACACAAACAGAACAACCAAGCTAAAACAACCAACTCAGCCCTCCCAAGCCCCCCTGTCCTCCCTACCCCCAACAACAAACAAACAAACAAACAAACAAACAAACAAAAACTTAAGCAACAGCAATACAGATAGACAAACAAAAATTAAAAAAAAAAAAAGAAAGAAAGAAAGAAAAAAGAAACGAAGAACAAGAAAAGGGAAACACACAATGGAAACTATGAAAAAGACAATGAGAGATACAGAGTGATGGGGAAGAAAATTGTCAGCAATACCTGTAGACAGTATCTTCTAGAACTAACAATGCAAAGGCAGGTATACATATGCAATAATAACACCAAGAACAAGATCACTACTGCATTCTAATTCATAAGTCATTCTCTTCTATGAGGCAGTTCTTTTGCTTAGTACACAATCCTGGAATGCAATGAAATAGCAAGTATCAACTAGTAACAGTGTTACACTATCTCCAGCTCTAAAATTAGACTCCTTATCTGGTTTGGACTAACGGGCTTTTGTGTGCTCCCCTCAGAGAAAGGGAAGAGTGCTTTGAGCATTAGCATTTGAAAAGTGTCTGTTTCCCTGGGGAGATAAGGAGTCACTTGAGCTTTTGAATACCTGCACCTCCTCCTCCCTTAGTGTAGGTCTCTCATTGTATTGAAAAAATGAGCGACAGCATTGCCACCATGAAAAGTGAAGATGTATTATTTGATCTTTTAGAAAAACATGGTGCTCGACCCTCTTTATCAGGTATGGATTGGGCACGACAGAACTGGTATAACTTGCAGAGTGTTTCGGACCGTATTAGTGTTCTGCAAAACAATGCTCGTACCCGAGCTGGAAAAGGAAAGTCGTTTATTTGTGCCGTACCAGAGAGAGAGGGGAAAGCCCATGGGAAGAAAGTGGCTTCTTATTCCACATTTATGCACACTTAGTAGATAAGATGAAATCCTCAAGAAGTACCAAAATGGTAACTTTTGTATTATAGACTATTCTGTTCTGCCAAGAGGCCCTCAGCAAAAGAACAACTTAAGGGGCCTCTGACAGGAGGTCAAACTGTCCCTCTTTTGGATTAGGAGGAATGCAAGTGATGCTCCCCTACATTTTTTCTTCCAACTTACCTCTATCCCAGGACAGCAGGGGTCCAGGAATAATGGCCTAGTGCAGAATGAGCAAATGTGAGAATTAGCAATATGCGCTTAGCTAGCAACAGTTCATCTTTAGGCAAACATGGCTAGGCTAGGCTACAATTCCAATTGTATTGTGCTATATTGCATTCTCTCACACTGTGCTATAATATCTAGTAAATTAATTTTCTCCCTTAGCTCGTTGCTGCTGTTTTGTGTTCAGAACCATCACAGGGGGTGGGTCCATGGGTCCCCCTGTGCCATTTAGTCAAGGATCCAGGTCGAACCGGGCCAGAGCTGTGACCATGCTGTATCTGAATAACCGTGTAAAAGGCACTAAGTGCACTGAGCAGGACTTCTGCTCCTCCGTACGTTTTTGTTGAGTTTGTAATATAGAGTTGGTTGTATTGAAACGGAGCTTAATTGTAACTTTCCTAAAATCAGAATGCTGTAATGTCATAATTCCAAAGATGCTCGCTGTATGTTTCCCATTTGCAAGTATTTATAGCTGACCTACTGTTACTGAATCCTCGCTAATTTTATATTTACTTTTATTCTTTAAAAGATACAGCTGTTAAGTGAGAAGATGAAAAGTTCATTGTACTCTGCAGAGCAGAAAGACAATTTTCTTTGTACGACTGGCAGAACAGCCCCATGGCAGGATTTGTAGGGTGAGTTAAAACCTTGTTCTGGACTAACTTCTCACATAGAGAAGACACGAAAGCTGCTTGCAGTTCCAAAATGGGGGACGTATGGCAGAATAATTAATATTGACCTTCAAAGGTAAATACAGGACAAAGGATGTTGTACCAAAGGCCAGGACATGCCCCAGCATAAGTGGAGGTGTTTGACTCAAGACAAAAACGCAGCCTGTATCCTCCCACTGAAGGCAGACCCACCACTCCTCATACCTTTTAAACATCTGTACTACTCCCCTTGAGGCTGTGAAGTCCACAGGACCACTGGTAGGAGCATCAACACTTCAGCGTGCTTCAGTGTCTACGAGGGTATGTCATGACACCAGGTGGTGGAGTGCTGAAATTCTGGGAACCAGGGAACCCAAACCCAAACTGAAGAAGAGAAGCCTCCAGAAGGAACATCAAGTACTGTTCCAACAGAACCATAAGAAGACTGTCAACAATCACCTTGCAACAATCACCTGTCAATCACATCATTGATAGGTACTGTACCTGCATCGCGATGCACGTTGTACTTCATGTTTCCAAAACAGCAGGAGTTGAGCCCTGACCTCCTCACTCTTTGGTTCAGGCAGTGACCTGGCAACTCTGCTGCACTCCATCCCTTCACAGCCTGAACCAATGATTGAACATTAGTGGAGAGGTCAAGGCTCTCCCAGGGAGCTCAGGTGCAAGCAATGATTGGAAAAGGTGCTTTTATTTAAGTGTTAGCAGCAGAGGGAGCAGTATCTCTCTGAGTTTGCTCTTCTTTTGAGTTGTTACTAGTTTCTGGAAGGGGTGAGCTAATTTTTCTTTGTTACCTGCTGCTATGGTTCTTGTAGGTTATGTATGGTTACCTGTTAGGTATGGTCATATGGCCTTGTATGGTTACCTGCTATGGCGCTTATCTCCCGTTAGAAAGCACTGTCATTACCTTCTTTTGCCATGTGACTTTGTTGAAAATATTTTCTTCCGGTGACAGGCTTTTCTCAGTTCTGTTGCTTTATTTTTCAGTGCTGCTCTGCAAACCTTGCTGTGACTCTGGGCTAGGCCTGGCCACTCATCAGGGTAGAGCTGCTGCCATGATAGATACAGCTGTAGGGGGTGCAAGTTGAGTTGGGATACACGTAGCATGTGCGTTACAGGTTGTGTATGCCTGAGTATCTAGTTCACACTAAAATGTCTTGGCTGTATGCATGTGGTGGCTGGAATCCCTTTGCATTGTAGAAGCAAGGTTCAGAGCCCGAAAGTAAGGGAACGCAAAATGATGAAAAAAAGAAGAAATGATCTATGGAAAATTAATTGTGATAGATGTTCTTTGATCCTGGAAAATCATAACAATAGTTTTGGGGGGGGGAAAGGAAAAAAAAGCAGGTAACTGTCAAAATGTTAGCTAAGTACACTAAACACTAACACACCTGTATATACGTATGTATATATACAGGTATGTAATATACCTGTAGTGGAACACTGTTGAGAAGGTACATCCTCTATTGTCACACCACCAGCATCGGCCTCTGATATTGTGGACGAATATAATCAAATAGGAGACGTTACTGTTGAAGCACACCTCATACATACACGTTGAATCAGCTGTACAACTTTCTCTTCAAAGGCATAATTTGCTTAGGCGATCGACACCATCAGTAAGAACATCTATTGTATAATGCACCAAGATCTACCTGACTTCCTAGTAATCGAGGTGCTGAGACTGTGCCTTGTCAACTTAATCAGTGTATATTGATTTTATATTGCTTTTGCCACAGTGCATTTGGTGTGTTGATTTTATGGCCACCAGACACTCACTCAGCCTCTCTCTCACTCCCCCTCCACAGAAAGCCAGAGAGAGAGGGGAAAGCCCATGGGAATATTACCTCAGAAGTAAAACATATTTCACTTAGGGAAGATAAATTTCATTTATTCTTCCCATTCCCTGCTCAGCAGGTCTTCCTCACCCCTCTGTTTCTGACTCCTTCATCTGTTGCAGAGTAGCTCCTCTGCGCTTTCCCTTCCTCCTCACACCTCTCCCCGATCCAGCATACGCTCTTCAGGAGCTGCAGGGTGAGCGTTGCTGGGGGCACGTAGCACCTTCTCCATGACCTTCTTACAAGGTGTTCCCACTCTTTTGTGGGATCTTTCTTCTGAGCTCCACTCCCTCTGAGCTGCCTGCTCATTGGCTAATGGGTCCTGTGGGGCAGTAGGAGTGAGTAGCAGTGGACTGGAACTAGTTGTGTCTAGCACCCCAGTTTCATACCACACATCAGCATTATGGCAGGCCTTTCCACAACTGGACACCTGCACTCAGGGCAATACTCTTGTGATCTGAAAGGTCAAAAGAAGGTTTCAGAAAGCTGAGTTGGGATTGTGTAAACGTACAACACGTGTATTGATTCAAATTACATTGATGTTTATTAGGAGTACAATGTTAGTTCGATTGTTCAGGAGGTGTAGACTCTATAATAATTGATTCTTACAAAATCAGAATCATTTTAAACAGCCTAAATTTTCAAAGCACTCATTGAACTGTACATAAGCTTTATTTGAGAAGCCCCTTATGCAAAAAGCCACTTTTTCTAGTGGATGAGCACACACACTTTCTCTCAAAACAGTTTAATAAAAGGTTTATCTTAGTGAAAGTTAAAAGATTTTCAATGAAGTTGTTTTGGAGGTTATTCTTCTTACCAGACAGTGGCATGAAGATGTTGATTGGCTTTTTACTGTGTAGCTTACAGTGCAGATGCTAGGTGGGAGCCTGCTCAGTATCTTTCTTGGTAATTTATGTAATGTAATTTATATTTGCATCAAAAGACAATTTTTCATTTTTTGTATCATCAGTAGCACTGGAACTTAGCTTTACCTTTTGGGCTTTTGATGACCTAGAGTATCAAGATATCTTTCCTTCAAGTATTTCTGATGTACAGTAAAATCAAATATTTTCCTTTTAGCTGTTTTAAAAGAGTTTGGCAGCATTGAATGTTTTTTGGTACTCAATCCAGTTCTTTGATCTTCCTCCAACATGACCTAATTCTGTTTAGAAGTTGTTGTGTTTAAGTGGAAAGAACGGACTTGTGGATAAGACAAAGCAGTACTCCTCTAGCATCTGATTCACCAACTGCTCTTGCATGCATGCAGTTTCTCCAAAGGCGATAAAGGATTACATATTTTCTATGGATATTTTCTATGAGAATTCTTTTTTTGCCTGTGAATATACAAAATCTGAACATCCGTGCTGCTTGTGATTTCATGCTCCTTCTGAAAATTCTTGCTTTTTTCCAGACAAGAAAACGTATATTTGTGTGATCCATGTTTTACTATTTTTAGATAAAGTGATGACCGTTAGTCTTCTCAGTAAGACTGACATTCACTACCTAATTTTTCCATAAGAGCGCAATCCTTATTCTTGAGATGTAGTTAATATAGCGAGGCTAGAAATGATGGAAGCCACACCGAGCTTGGTCACTACTTTAAAGGTATCATTTTAAATCGTGTCTATTGAAAGTGAAAATGCCTAGTCATTTTTGTAAGCTGGTTGAGCTTATTTTGATAGCATACGTTTAAAGCGTTGATCTGAATGATCTTTTGTAAAATCTGGTGATATTCAGAAGGCAGACACCTTTGAAGTCTATAGAATAATATCACTTAGTTATACCAGTTATTAATCCACGTTTGCTCATGTTACTCATCCTTTTATCTGAAGATTGGGTTTCATTATATTATTGAAGTTAAGGGAAATAAAGCAAAATTGATTTTCAAATGGATTCTAAGATTTCATTTCTGTTTTTAATCCCTCTGTAGAGGAAGACAGCATGTCAAGTGATGCAATTTTACACAGTAGGTTGAGGCCATGATCTTGGCTTTATAAACAAATACAGCAACAGTGGTAGTGAGAATCCTTGATTTTATTTTCATGCAGCTTGAATGGTCTTCTCTTACTTTTCTTTACTTATTATTACTATTTATTTGTATCATTTTTATTTATTTATTTGTTTATTTATGCAAGTTCTGAAAATAATCAACTGGTTTTCCTTGGCCAAAACAAAACACCATGAGGTTTCCATCAGGTGGCCATGGCCTCTTAATTGTTTGTTACTGCTAGTGGCTTCTGCTCTACTAATCAGTTTGTAGATGAACTAACTGTTGAAGAATAATGAGGTTTCCTTAGTTGAGTGAAGTATCAGAATATCAGTGAAAAGGTGTCTGTAGTAAATATTTTTCATATTTGCATTAAAGATCATAATACAAACAGATTTCTGAGATGGACATATACTGAAGTCACTTGGAAGCAGACACACAAACAGAACAACCAAGCTAAAACAACCAACTCAGCCCTCCCAAGCCCCCCTGTCCTCCCTACCCCCAACAACAAACAAACAAACAAACAAACAAACAAACAAAAACTTAAGCAACAGCAATACAGATAGACAAACAAAAATTAAAAAAAAAAAAAGAAAGAAAGAAAGAAAAAAGAAACGAAGAACAAGAAAAGGGAAACACACAATGGAAACTATGAAAAAGACAATGAGAGATACAGAGTGATGGGGAAGAAAATTGTCAGCAATACCTGTAGACAGTATCTTCTAGAACTAACAATGCAAAGGCAGGTATATATATGCAATAATAACACCAAGAACAAGATCACTACTGCATTCTAATTCATAAGTCATTCTCTTCTATGAGGCAGTTCTTTTGCTTAGTACACAATCCTGGAATGCAATGAAATAGCAAGTATCAACTAGTAACAGTGTTACACTATCTCCAGCTCTAAAATTAGACTCCTTATCTGGTTTGGACTAACGGGCTTTTGTGTGCTCCCCTCAGAGAAAGGGAAGAGTGCTTTGAGCATTAGCATTTGAAAAGTGTCTGTTTCCCTGGGGAGATAAGGAGTCACTTGAGCTTTTGAATACCTGCACCTCCTCCTCCCTTAGTGTAGGTCTCTCATTGTATTGAAAAAATGAGCGACAGCATTGCCACCATGAAAAGTGAAGATGTATTATTTGATCTTTTAGAAAAACATGGTGCTCGACCCTCTTTATCAGGTATGGATTGGGCACGACAGAACTGGTATAACTTGCAGAGTGTTTCGGACCGTATTAGTGTTCTGCAAAACAATGCTCGTACCCGAGCTGGAAAAGGAAAGTCGTTTATTTGTGCCGTACCAGAGAGAGAGGGGAAAGCCCATGGGAAGAAAGTGGCTTCTTATTCCACATTTATGCACACTTAGTAGATAAGATGAAATCCTCAAGAAGTACCAAAATGGTAACTTTTGTATTATAGACTATTCTGTTCTGCCAAGAGGCCCTCAGCAAAAGAACAACTTAAGGGGCCTCTGACAGGAGGTCAAACTGTCCCTCTTTTGGATTAGGAGGAATGCAAGTGATGCTCCCCTACATTTTTTCTTCCAACTTACCTCTATCCCAGGACAGCAGGGGTCCAGGAATAATGGCCTAGTGCAGAATGAGCAAATGTGAGAATTAGCAATATGCGCTTAGCTAGCAACAGTTCATCTTTAGGCAAACATGGCTAGGCTAGGCTACAATTCCAATTGTATTGTGCTATATTGCATTCTCTCACACTGTGCTATAATATCTAGTAAATTAATTTTCTCCCTTAGCTCGTTGCCGCTGTTTTGTGTTCAGAACCATCACAGGGGGTGGGTCCATGGGTCCCCCTGTGCCATTTAGTCAAGGATCCAGGTCGAACCGGGCCAGAGCTGTGACCATGCTGTATCTGAATAACCGTGTAAAAGGCACTAAGTGCACTGAGCAGGACTTCTGCTCCTCCGTACGTTTTTGTTGAGTTTGTAATATAGAGTTGGTTGTATTGAAACGGAGCTTAATTGTAACTTTCCTAAAATCAGAATGCTGTAATGTCATAATTCCAAAGATGCTCGCTGTATGTTTCCCATTTGCAAGTATTTATAGCTGACCTACTGTTACTGAATCCTCGCTAATTTTATATTTACTTTTATTCTTTAAAAGATACAGCTGTTAAGTGAGAAGATGAAAAGTTCATTGTACTCTGCAGAGCAGAAAGACAATTTTCTTTGTACGACTGGCAGAACAGCCCCATGGCAGGATTTGTAGGGTGAGTTAAAACCTTGTTCTGGACTAACTTCTCACATAGAGAAGACACGAAAGCTGCTTGCAGTTCCAAAATGGGGGACGTATGGCAGAATAATTAATATTGACCTTCAAAGGTAAATACAGGACAACGGATGTTGTACCAAAGGCCAGGACATGCCCCAGCATAAGTGGAGGTGTTTGACTCAAGACAAAAACGCAGCCTGTATCCTCCCACTGAAGGCAGACCCACCACTCCTCATACCTTTTAAACATCTGTACTACTCCCCTTGAGGCTGTGAAGTCCACAGGACCACTGGTAGGAGCATCAACACTTCAGCGTGCTTCAGTGTCTACGAGGGTATGTCATGACACCAGGTGGTGGAGTGCTGAAATTCTGGGAACCAGGGAACCCAAACCCAAACTGAAGAAGAGAAGCCTCCAGAAGGAACATCAAGTACTGTTCCAACAGAACCATAAGAAGACTGTCAACAATCACCTTGCAACAATCACCTGTCAATCACATCATTGATAGGTACTGTACCTGCATCGCGATGCACGTTGTACTTCATGTTTCCAAAACAGCAGGAGTTGAGCCCTGACCTACTCACTCTTTGGTTCAGGCAGTGACCTGGCAACTCTGCTGCACTCCATCCCTTCACAGCCTGAACCAATGATTGAACATTAGTGGAGAGGTCAAGGCTCTCCCAGGGAGCTCAGGTGCAAGCAATGATTGGAAAAGGTGCTTTTATTTAAGTGTTAGCAGCAGAGGGAGCAGTATCTCTCTGAGTTTGCTCTTCTTTTGAGTTGTTACTAGTTTCTGGAAGGGGTGAGCTAATTTTTCTTTGTTACCTGCTGCTATGGTTCTTGTAGGTTATGTATGGTTACCTGTTAGGTATGGTCATATGGCCTTGTATGGTTACCTGCTATGGCGCTTATCTCCCGTTAGAAAGCACTGTCATTACCTTCTTTTGCCATGTGACTTTGTTGAAAATATTTTCTTCCGGTGACAGGCTTTTCTCAGTTCTGTTGCTTTATTTTTCAGTGCTGCTCTGCAAACCTTGCTGTGACTCTGGGCTAGGCCTGGCCACTCATCAGGGTAGAGCTGCTGCCATGATAGATACAGCTGTAGGGGGTGCAAGTTGAGTTGGGATACACGTAGCATGTGCGTTACAGGTTGTGTATGCCTGAGTATCTAGTTCACACTAAAATGTCTTGGCTGTATGCATGTGGTGGCTGGAATCCCTTTGCATTGTAGAAGCAAGGTTCAGAGCCCGAAAGTAAGGGAACGCAAAATGATGAAAAAAAGAAGAAATGATCTATGGAAAATTAATTGTGATAGATGTTCTTTGATCCTGGAAAATCATAACAATAGTTTTGGGGGGGGGAAAGGAAAAAAAAGCAGGTAACTGTCAAAATGTTAGCTAAGTACACTAAACACTAACACACCTGTATATACGTATGTATATATACAGGTATGTAATATACCTGTAGTGGAACACTGTTGAGAAGGTACATCCTCTATTGTCACACCACCAGCATCGGCCTCTGATATTGTGGACGAATATAATCAAATAGGAGACGTTACTGTTGAAGCACACCTCATACATACACGTTGAATCAGCTGTACAACTTTCTCTTCAAAGGCATAATTTGCTTAGGCGATCGACACCATCAGTAAGAACATCTATTGTATAATGCACCAAGATCTACCTGACTTCCTAGTAATCGAGGTGCTGAGACTGTGCCTTGTCAACTTAATCAGTGTATATTGATTTTATATTGCTTTTGCCACAGTGCATTTGGTGTGTTGATTTTATGGCCACCAGACACTCACTCAGCCTCTCTCTCACTCCCCCTCCACAGAAAGCCAGAGAGAGAGGGGAAAGCCCATGGGAATATTACCTCAGAAGTAAAACATATTTCACTTAGGGAAGATAAATTTCATTTATTCTTCCCATTCCCTGCTCAGCAGGTCTTCCTCACCCCTCTGTTTCTGACTCCTTCATCTGTTGCAGAGTAGCTCCTCTGCGCTTTCCCTTCCTCCTCACACCTCTCCCCGATCCAGCATACGCTCTTCAGGAGCTGCAGGGTGAGCGTTGCTGGGGGCACGTAGCACCTTCTCCATGACCTTCTTACAAGGTGTTCCCACTCTTTTGTGGGATCTTTCTTCTGAGCTCCACTCCCTCTGAGCTGCCTGCTCATTGGCTAATGGGTCCTGTGGGGCAGTAGGAGTGAGTAGCAGTGGACTGGAACTAGTTGTGTCTAGCACCCCAGTTTCATACCACACATCAGCATTATGGCAGGCCTTTCCACAACTGGACACCTGCACTCAGGGCAATACTCTTGTGATCTGAAAGGTCAAAAGAAGGTTTCAGAAAGCTGAGTTGGGATTGTGTAAACGTACAACACGTGTATTGATTCAAATTACATTGATGTTTATTAGGAGTACAATGTTAGTTCGATTGTTCAGGAGGTGTAGACTCTATAATAATTGATTCTTACAAAATCAGAATCATTTTAAACAGTCTAAATTTTCAAAGCACTCATTGAACTGTACATAAGCTTTATTTGAGAAGCCCCTTATGCAAAAAGCCACTTTTTCTAGTGGATGAGCACACACACTTTCTCTCAAAACAGTTTAATAAAAGGTTTATCTTAGTGAAAGTTAAAAGATTTTCAATGAAGTTGTTTTGGAGGTTATTCTTCTTACCAGACAGTGGCATGAAGATGTTGATTGGCTTTTTACTGTGTAGCTTACAGTGCAGATGCTAGGTGGGAGCCTGCTCAGTATCTTTCTTGGTAATTTATGTAATGTAATTTATATTTGCATCAAAAGACAATTTTTCATTTTTTGTATCATCAGTAGCACTGGAACTTAGCTTTACCTTTTGGGCTTTTGATGACCTAGAGTATCAAGATATCTTTCCTTCAAGTATTTCTGATGTACAGTAAAATCAAATATTTTCCTTTTAGCTGTTTTAAAAGAGTTTGGCAGCATTGAATGTTTTTTGGTACTCAATCCAGTTCTTTGATCTTCCTCCAACATGACCTAATTCTGTTTAGAAGTTGTTGTGTTTAAGTGGAAAGAACGGACTTGTGGATAAGACAAAGCAGTACTCCCCTAGCATCTGATTCACCAACTGCTCTTGCATGCATGCAGTTTCTCCAAAGGCGATAAAGGATTACATATTTTCTATGGATATTTTCTATGAGAATTCTTTTTTTGCCTGTGAATATACAAAATCTGAACATCCGTGCTGCTTGTGATTTCATGCTCCTTCTGAAAATTCTTGCTTTTTTCCAGACAAGAAAACGTATATTTGTGTGATCCATGTTTTACTATTTTTAGATAAAGTGATGACCGTTAGTCTTCTCAGTAAGACTGACATTCACTACCTAATTTTTCCATAAGAGCGCAATCCTTATTCTTGAGATGTAGTTAATATAGCGAGGCTAGAAATGATGGAAGCCACACCGAGCTTGGTCACTACTTTAAAGGTATCATTTTAAATCGTGTCTATTGAAAGTGAAAATGCCTAGTCATTTTTGTAAGCTGGTTGAGCTTATTTTGATAGCATACGTTTAAAGCGTTGATCTGAATGATCTTTTGTAAAATCTGGTGATATTCAGAAGGCAGACACCTTTGAAGTCTATAGAATAATATCACTTAGTTATACCAGTTATTAATCCACGTTTGCTCATGTTACTCATCCTTTTATCTGAAGATTGGGTTTCATTATATTATTGAAGTTAAGGGAAATAAAGCAAAATTGATTTTCAAATGGATTCTAAGATTTCATTTCTGTTTTTAATCCCTCTGTAGAGGAAGACAGCATGTCAAGTGATGCAATTTTACACAGTAGGTTGAGGCCATGATCTTGGCTTTATAAACAAATACAGCAACAGTGGTAGTGAGAATCCTTGATTTTATTTTCATGCAGCTTGAATGGTCTTCTCTTACTTTTCTTTACTTATTATTACTATTTATTTGTATCATTTTTATTTATTTATTTGTTTATTTATGCAAGTTCTGAAAATAATCAACTGGTTTTCCTTGGCCAAAACAAAACACCATGAGGTTTCCATCAGGTGGCCATGGCCTCTTAATTGTTTGTTACTGCTAGTGGCTTCTGCTCTACTAATCAGTTTGTAGATGAACTGTTGAAGAATAATGAGGTTTCCTTAGTTGAGTGAAGTATCAGAATATCAGTGAAAAGGTGTCTGTAGTAAATATTTTTCATATTTGCATTAAAGATCATAATACAAACAGATTTCTGAGATGGACATATACTGAAGTCACTTGGAAGCAGACACACAAACAGAACAACCAAGCTAAAACAACCAACTCAGCCCTCCCAAGCCCCCCTGTCCTCCCTACCCCCAACAACAAACAAACAAACAAACAAACAAACAAACAAACACTTAAGCAACAGCAATACAGATAGACAAACAAAAATTAAAAAAAAAAAAAGAAAGAAAGAAAGAAAAAAGAAACGAAGAACAAGAAAAGGGAAACACACAATGGAAACTATGAAAAAGACAATGAGAGATACAGAGTGATGGGGAAGAAAATTGTCAGCAATACCTGTAGACAGTATCTTCTAGAACTAACAATGCAAAGGCAGGTATACATATGCAATAATAACACCAAGAACAAGATCACTACTGCATTCTAATTCATAAGTCATTCTCTTCTATGAGGCAGTTCTTTTGCTTAGTACACAATCCTGGAATGCAATGAAATAGCAAGTATCAACTAGTAACAGTGTTACACTATCTCCAGCTCTAAAATTAGACTCCTTATCTGGTTTGGACTAACGGGCTTACAGCAGGTCAGAAAAAGACTTGTGTGAATACTAAGCACAGAGAACTTTCTAAAAAGTAAGCAGCTAATCAGCAGTATTTAACCTGTAGGAAAAAATGTATATGCTTTACTGTGCTTTGACTAATTATAGAAATATTTATAAGGCCCCATCCATACAGAATTCAGAGATTTACAGTAGTAAATTTAGTAAGAATCCCAGATGAATTTTTGTCCTTTTCTCAGAGCTGAAGTGAGAGAAGCACTGGACTGGGCTCCCCAGGGAGGTGGTTGAGTCACCATCCCTGGATGTTTTAAAATCCGTTTGGATGCGGTGCTCAGGAACATGATTTAGCAGAGGGTTGTTAGAGCAAAAGTAGTATGGTTAGGTCATGGTTGGATTCGATGATTTTTCAGGTCTTTTCCAACCTGAGTGATTCTATGAGTGTAAGTGAGAAAACGACCTGCCAGAAATCACCAAACATACATAGAAATTGTCTGTAGCTCTGTCAAGGGTTGAAGCCTAGCAAGAAACCTTTTTTAATGTCTTTGAACTATTTCTGAAAACTTTCTGAATTCTGCCTCTCCTCCATTCTTTACCTCGCTACAATGTATTAGCCAGCTATAATTATCTCAAATTTCTTTTTTGTACTGTTTTTAATTGCTACAGTTTTCCAGAGCACTTTGTGTACAAAACCTAACTGGATAATCCTCACTGTAAGGGGCTATGAGTCCTTTCCATTTTGATTGGAGAAGGTAAAGCCATGGAGATATTTTATTTGATTTATGATTATCAATTTATGATCAGATATGATACAAACTGTGGAACACTTACAAAGCTTTGCTTTCTGTGCTTTGATTGCTTCTGCATTTGGCAAAACTCTCTCTCCTTATTTCTCTAGTTGTTCAACTGTAAAATATCAAAAGGATATGATACTCTAGGAGTGGGAATTATCACACAAACAAAAACAAGTGCACAAACTTGAAGTGCAATTTCTTGCTCAAACCAGAAAGGCCAATAGATTGGTAAAGAGCTTGACACTGTCACCATGTCAACACTTACAGACAATGCAAGTAACAAAAGTTTGGGCCCAAAATAGAACAGAACAGAACCTTGCGCTCTATATAATGCATGCCTCTGGGGCCAGGACCACATCCATCAGCCCAGGAAACAGAGCTGCTCTCCTCACCAGTAATAGCAGCCGGAGGAATCACAGAATCACAGAATGGCCAGGGTTGGAAGGGACCTCAAGCTTCATGAATCTCCAAACCCCCTGCCACATGCAAATCTAACCACATTTAATACCAGAGCACCACTAACCACCACATTTAATCCCAGAGCAGGCTGCGCAGGGCCCCATCCAACCTGGCCTTGAACACCTCCAGGGACGGGGCATGCACAGCCTCTCTGGAAGAAAGTGGCTTCTTATTCCACATTTATGCACACTTAGTAGATAAGATGAAATCCTTAAGAAGTACCAAAATGGTAACTTTTGTATTATAGACTATTTTGTTTTGCCAAGAGGCCCTCAGCAAAAGAACAACTTAAGGGGCCTCTGACAGGAGGTCAAACTGTCCCTCTTTTGGATTAGGAGGAATGCAAGTGATGCTCCCCTACATTTTTTCTTCCAACTTACCTCTATCCCAGGACAGCAGGGGTCCAGGAATAATGGCCTAGTGCAGAATGAGCAAATGTGAGAATTAGCAATATGCGCTTAGCTAGCAACAGTTCATCTTTAGCCAGTATCTGATTGTTCTGATGGCTGTAACACCTTTCCCACTATGTAATCTGCCAGTTAGTGGTGGTTTTTAGAGGTAGTAGCTCAGATACGATCAGTAAGGAGCTTCATTTTTGGATTGGCAGACTTTTTAGGAGCTCCTATCTCCTTAGTTCACTTGACAACTGGTGTCTTTAAAGACCTGGAAACGGCACTTATGTACTATCCTGTTGCAGGGACTTCAGAAGCTTGCTTCCTGTGACAAACCTAACTGCAGCTTTTCCATATTTGATTATGCATTGGGCATCTTTGCCAAGCCTTGTAGGGGTATGAAAGAACAACAAAGGAATTCCATGAATTGTTATGGGCTGTGGATATATCCAGTTCTGCTTACTAATTAAAAAATAAATAAATAAATAAATAAATAAAATTCTCTGCTTTGTGGAAAGCAGCCTCTTCTCTTGAAATCTTATCTGTCTTAGGAAAAAACACCCTTGTTTCTCAGCTGTGGTGCTGTCTTGTTCTTGATATGCTTTGTGAATTAACATGACAGTTTTCTAAAGACAGCTCTCTCCCACGATCGCTGCAGTGAATATCTCCTGCATGCAACACAGGAATCTTCCTGAATTTCATTTCTGTCTGTGCGCATTTCCAGAAGAGTGCAATGGAATGTATTTATTTGTTGATCCATATTCCAAAAATATTATGGAGTAAATAAATATGAAGCTTGAATTTTGCCGAGTTTTGAACTTTGAATGGACTTTGTCCTGTTTAAAGAAAGAATGTTCCTGAGCCTTCTCAGCATCACCAATCATCCGGCTTGCCTGGGTGGCATGAGCTGAAGAGTCATTGTCTTGGGCTGAAGATAATATGTCCTCAGTCAGTATATATGAGTAACAAAGCTTCTTTGTAATGTATGACTAAAACATAAAATGAGAAAGCATAACACTAGTGGGAATGTGGACCTTGCTTTTGTGAAACGAATGCATCAGTGTCTGATTCAAGAGAAGCACTTGCAATTGTGAAGGAGTTCTCCAGGTGTCTGTGATGCATCTTTGAAAACAGGTTGCTCACATATGTACCTACTGCCAAAAAGGTAATGAGGCTAACTAGGTAAGCCCTGTCTCATCTTCACCTTGAGCAACTATATTTCTTTTTTGACTCCATAAATGATTTGATTTCATTTGGCAAATCATAACATCTTCTTCGCATTTTATCCCAACTTAGCAACTCCTCTGCCTGCTGGAGGCCCACTATTGCAATTGCAAATAAAATCTGCTTGATCAGAGCTACCGTCCCAGAAAATTATTTGGATATTTCCAACGCTTACCAAGACACCATTACAATTACCTGAGTATTTGAAGTTACAATGCAAGGAAATTTTGACAACGCATTTCAATATCTAGTGCTGCTGATCCCAGTTGAAGCCCTAGTTCACTAGAGCGTATATACACAAACAGTGATTCTTGGAGAAAATTAAAAAGACACCACAAGAGAAGGGCTCTGGAGATACCAGTGTAAGAGAGTGGAAATCACAAATTCAGTGCAGCGTGTAGTCCTAATGAAACCGGCCAAAGCAATATTCCATAACATATATGTTATAACATATGTTCTATGTTATGACAATATGTTCATGCCGAAGGAGTTTTGTAGGGGACAGAAACTCGTCTAGCTCTCTTCTGGTGCTTGGTAGGTTACATTTGCCTAGTGTTTTGCAACATACGTCACTCAATGAAGATTACAATAAGCCCAGCAGTGCAGGAGTGAAGAGAAGGTGAGTTCTGGCTCATCATAAATATGCATGAAGAGTGCCCATATCTATGGGAGTGCAGACAGGGCCAGGCTCGGGGGGTTATATTCTCATATTCTGAATCCAACAGGCCGACCGTCTCTTTAAGCAGTTCTCTCAAAGTATCGGACTTACCGTGCGAATGAAATGCCGTTTCTGCAGTGAGAAGCAGCAAGATGAGTATTTCATGGTCTCTGGTGCCATCTATTGTCATTTATTGGTACTAACAACTCTTGTTGGGATTCCCTTCATTACTGGAAACGGCACTTATGTACTATCCTGTTGCAGGGACTTCAGAAGCTTGCTTCCTGTGACAAACCTAACTGCAGCTTTTCCATATTTGATTATGCATTGGGCATCTTTGCCAAGCCTTGTAGGGGTATGAAAGAACAACAAAGGAATTCCATGAATTGTTATGGGCTGTGGATATATCCAGTTCTATTTACTAGTTAAAAAATAAATAAATAAATAAATAAATAAATAAATAAAATTCTCTGCTTTGTGGAAAGCAGCCTCTTCTCTTGAAATCTTATCTGTCTTAGGAAAAAACACCCTTGTTTCTCAGCTGTGGTGCTGTCTTGTTCTTGATATGCTTTGTGAATTAACATGACAGTTTTCCAAAGACAGCTCTCTCCCACGATCACTGCAGTGAACATCTCCTGCATGCAACACAGGAATCTTCCTGAATTTCATTTCTGTCTGTGCGCATTTCCAGAAGAGTGCAATGGAACCAGCAACAGGTTTTGCAAGAATGGGACTTATTTATTTCGTTGATCCATATTCCAAAAATATCATTGTGTAAATAAATACGAAGCTTGAATTTTGCCAAAGTTTGAATGGACTTTGTCCTGTTTAAAGAAAGAATGTTCCTGAGCCTTCTCAGCATCACCAATCATCTGGCTTGCCTGGGTGGCATGAGCTGAAGAGTCATTGTCTTGGGCTGAAGATATGTCCTCAGTCAGTATATATGAGTAACAAAGCTTCTTTGTAATGTATGACTAAAACATAAAATGAGAAAGCAGAACACTAGTGGGAATGTGGACCTTGCTTTTGTGAAACAATGCATCAGTGTCTGATTCAAGAGAAGCACTTGCAATTGTATAGGTGTTCTCCAGGTGTTTGCCAGAGGTTTTTGATGAAATATTGCTCTTTCTGTCTCTGGGGGTTATAAACTTGGTTTTCCCTGTTTGTGTTAAAGGCAGATTTACAATTCTCCTTCAGTTAATATTGTTTGATCCTTAATTTCAGTTCTATTTAATTTCTTGCCAGAGTCACCTGGTAAGTGCAAGCATGTATTTATTCCTTCTTGTTTTCTCAGGCCATATTCAATTAATCCCAAAAAGTAAGCCATTCATTTATTTGTTTGTTTGTGTATTTGTTAGTTAGTTTGTTTTTTTATTGGGATTAGCTGCTTCTGTTGTTACAAAATCATCTACGGGCAGGAAGAGGCACCCGTACCCAGGAAAGGTAGACTTCTTTATCCTGCTCCCCTAGCTGTAATTTAACCAAAAGAACTGCTAGGGTAGACTTCCCAAATTCCCATCCTTCATCTATGCAACCAGAAATTGCTCCCTCTTTCTCAGTAATTTAAGATTACTTTCATTCCAATGGGGCGGAGCCCTCTCTGGGCTCTTCCACACCTCCCCCCACCCCCTTCCTCCCCCCCCACCCCCCACTCTCATGCCTCTCTGAGTGGATCCCTGTGTCCTACGGCCCTACTCCAGTGCCGTGACACTAACAGCCACTGTTATTCCCAGGTTACCTCCTCTTCTCCAGAGGCTCCCAGTACCAACACTGGGATTCTCTCTGCAGAGCCTAGTCTCACTTCCAGTGCCCTGTCCTCTCACCTCCCCCTTTGCAAGTAATGTTGTTTACAGCAGAAGTCTCCGTCTGCAGCTCACTCTCTCACACCAAGTTCTGCTAGCGGGGAAACGGTGTGGAGGGTTGCTCTCACACCAGCACAGATTAACTCACTTTCTCTTTAACCCTTCTTCCTTTGTCGTACCCTCAGTTACACTTCCACATACCCTCCATTCTACTTCTGTATACCTGTAACAATTACCTTTCTTAGACCACCAAAACAGTTTCTCTCCTTCCTTTCAAAATCCACAGATCAAACCGCGCAAGTCTTCAACTTCCACAAACACCCAGCACTTGGTCTCTCCTGATTAGGGTACTCAATTAGAAAACTGGTCCCTTTATTCCATTTCTGTTCCTAGTTTCTCATTTAGTGGCCTTTTCTTATTTGATGGCCCTCCTGCAACATCCTTCCAATGTGCCAACATACACCTGAGAGGAGTTTGGTTTGGTTTTCTGTTTGTTTGGTTTGGTTTTTTTTGCTGGTGTGAGAGCAACCTCTCCACACCGAATAACTATGGAATTTCGAGCCACAATTCTTTGCAGTGTGGTTCCCTTTGGTCCACTTCTGTGTTCTGTGACACAAGGGTAGAAGTGAAAAGCCTCTCTTAAAGAGGCAGCTGGAGATTCGAGGAGCGACAGATGCTGTGCTCCCAGGGAGCACATTCGAAGAAGTCGGGAGAGATCCTTTCTGCACAGCGCAGAAAATAACCCCCTCCGGAGGAACGGCAGCAGGCTGAATTCGGACGTTCTCGGCCTCAGAACGGCACGACTTCGCTCTGCCGACTCGGAAGTGGCACTCGCGCTGAAGCGCTCCGGAGCGTTTGCCGTTGCTGCCCGAGAAGTCGCGCTTATCGGCGAATGCCGCTTTCAGCCTCCAGCCGCGGTGTCGTGTTCCTCCGTCGCCGAGAAGGGCGACTGTCGCCGGCAGCTTTTCTCCGAGTTGCCGGCTCTTCTCCGCACATCGGAAAGGAGCGCTTTGGACGTCGCCGAGTGTACATATACGCAGAATGCACTACGCCTGGCTCTGAATGTTGAGTCCGCACCTTCATTTCAAGCCACAACTCTTTGCAGTGTGGTTCTCTGTGGCTCCACTTCTGTGTTCTGTGACACAAGGGTAGAAGTGAAAAGCCTCTCTTAAAGAGGCAGCTGGAGATTCGAGGAGCGACAGATGCTGTGCTCCCAGGGAGCACATTCGAAGAAGTCGGGAGAGATCCTTTCTGCACAGCGCAGAAAATAACCCCCTCCGGAGGAACGGCAGCAGGCTGAATTCGGACGTTCTCGGCCTCAGAACGGCACGACTTCGCTCTGCCGGCTCGGAAGTGGCACTCGCGCTGAAGCGCTCCGGAGCGTTTGCCGTTGCTGCCCGAGAAGTCGCGCTTATCGGCGAATGCCGCTTTCAGCCTCCAGCCGCGGTGTCGTGTTCCTCCGTCGCCGAGAAGGGCGACTGTCGCCGGCAGCTTTTCTCCGAGTTGCCGGCTCTTCTCCGCACATCGGAAAGGAGCGCTTTGGACGTCGCCGAGTGTACATATACGCAGAATGCACTACGCCTGGCTCTGAATGTTGAGTCCGCACCTTCATTTCAAGCCACAACTCTTTGCAGTGTGGTTCTCTGTGGCTCCACTTCTGTGTTCTGTGACACAAGGGTAGAAGTGAAAAGCCTCTCTTAAAGAGGCAGCTGGAGATTCGAGGAGCGACAGATGCTGTGCTCCCAGGGAGCACATTCGAAGAAGTCGGGAGAGATCCTTTCTGCACAGCGCAGAAAATAACCCCCTCCGGAGGAACGGCAGCAGGCTGAATTCGGACGTTCTCGGCTTCAGAACGGCACGACTTCGCTCTGCCGGCTCGGAAGTGGCACTCGCGCTGAAGCGCTCCGGAGCGTTTGCCGTTGCTGCCCGAGAAGTCGCGCTTATCGGCGAATGCCGCTTTCAGCCTCCAGCCGCGGTGTCGTGTTCCTCCGTCGCCGAGAAGGGCGACTGTCGCCGGCAGCTTTTCTCCGAGTTGCCGGCTCTTCTCCGCACATCGGAAAGGAGCGCTTTGGACGTCGCCGAGTGTACATATACGCAGAATGCACTACGCCTGGCTCTGAATGTTGAGTCCGCACCTTCATTTCAAGCCACAACTCTTTGCAGTGTGGTTCTCTGTGGCTCCACTTCTGTGTTCTGTGACACAAGGGTAGAAGTGAAAAGCCTCTCTTAAAGAGGCAGCTGGAGATTCGAGGAGCGACAGATGCTGTGCTCCCAGGGAGCACATTCGAAGAAGTCGGGAGAGATCCTTTCTGCACAGCGCAGAAAATAACCCCCTCCGGAGGAACGGCAGCAGGCTGAATTCGGACGTTCTCGGCCTCAGAACGGCACGACTTCGCTCTGCCGGCTCGGAAGTGGCACTCGCGCTGAAGCGCTCCGGAGCGTTTGCCGTTGCTGCCCGAGAAGTCGCGCTTATCGGCGAATGCCGCTTTCAGCCTCCAGCCGCGGTGTCGTGTTCCTCCGTCGCCGAGAAGGGCGACTGTCGCCGGCAGCTTTTCTCCGAGTTGCCGGCTCTTCTCCGCACATCGGAAAGGAGCGCTTTGGACGTCGCCGAGTGTACATATACGCAGAATGCACTACGCCTGGCTCTGAATGTTGAGTCCGCACCTTCATTTCAAGCCACAACTCTTTGCAGTGTGGTTCTCTGTGGCTCCACTTCTGTGTTCTGTGACACAAGGGTAGAAGTGAAAAGCCTCTCTTAAAGAGGCAGCTGGAGATTCGAGGAGCGACAGATGCTGTGCTCCCAGGGAGCACATTCGAAGAAGTCGGGAGAGATCCTTTCTGCACAGCGCAGAAAATAACCCCCTCCGGAGGAACGGCAGCAGGCTGAATTCGGACGTTCTCGGCTTCAGAACGGCACGACTTCGCTCTGCCGGCTCGGAAGTGGCACTCGCGCTGAAGCGCTCCGGAGCGTTTGCCGTTGCTGCCCGAGAAGTCGCGCTTATCGGCGAATGCCGCTTTCAGCCTCCAGCCGCGGTGTCGTGTTCCTCCGTCGCCGAGAAGGGCGACTGTCGCCGGCAGCTTTTCTCCGAGTTGCCGGCTCTTCTCCGCACATCGGAAAGGAGCGCTTTGGACGTCGCCGAGTGTACATATACGCAGAATGCACTACGCCTGGCTCTGAATGTTGAGTCCGCACCTTCATTTCAAGCCACAACTCTTTGCAGTGTGGTTCTCTGTGGCTCCACTTCTGTGTTCTGTGACACAAGGGTAGAAGTGAAAAGCCTCTCTTAAAGAGGCAGCTGGAGATTCGAGGAGCGACAGATGCTGTGCTCCCAGGGAGCACATTCGAAGAAGTCGGGAGAGATCCTTTCTGCACAGCGCAGAAAATAACCCCCTCCGGAGGAACGGCAGCAGGCTGAATTCGGACGTTCTCGGCTTCAGAACGGCACGACTTCGCTCTGCCGGCTCGGAAGTGGCACTCGCGCTGAAGCGCTCCGGAGCGTTTGCCGTTGCTGCCCGAGAAGTCGCGCTTATCGGCGAATGCCGCTTTCAGCCTCCAGCCGCGGTGTCGTGTTCCTCCGTCGCCGAGAAGGGCGACTGTCGCCGGCAGCTTTTCTCCGAGTTGCCGGCTCTTCTCCGCACATCGGAAAGGAGCGCTTTGGACGTCGCCGAGTGTACATATACGCAGAATGCACTACGCCTGGCTCTGAATGTTGAGTCCGCACCTTCATTTCAAGCCACAACTCTTTGCAGTGTGGTTCTCTGTGGCTCCACTTCTGTGTTCTGTGACACAAGGGTAGAAGTGAAAAGCCTCTCTTAAAGAGGCAGCTGGAGATTCGAGGAGCGACAGATGCTGTGCTCCCAGGGAGCACATTCGAAGAAGTCGGGAGAGATCCTTTCTGCACAGCGCAGAAAATAACCCCCTCCGGAGGAACGGCAGCAGGCTGAATTCGGACGTTCTCGGCTTCAGAACGGCACGACTTCGCTCTGCCGGCTCGGAAGTGGCACTCGCGCTGAAGCGCTCCGGAGCGTTTGCCGTGTATACATATACGCCGAGTGTACATATACGCAGAATGCACTCTCCACAGAGAACCACACTGCAAAGAGTTGTGGCTTGAAATGAAGGTGCGGACTCAACATTCAGAGCCAGGCGTAGTGCATTCTGCGTATATGTACACTCGGCGACGTCCAAAGCGCTCCTTTCCGATGTGCGGAGAAGAGCCGGCAACTCGGAGAAAAGCTGCCGGCGACAGTCGCCCTTCTCGGCGACGGAGGAACACGACACCGCGGCTGGAGGCTGAAAGCGGCATTCGCCGATAAGCGCGACTTCTCGGGCAGCAACGGCAAACGCTCCGGAGCGCTTCAGCGCGAGTGCCACTTCCGAGCCGGCAGAGCGAAGTCGTGCCGTTCTGAGGCCGAGAACGTCCGAATTCAGCCTGCTGCCGTTCCTCCGGAGGGGGGTTATTTTCTGCGCTGTGCAGAAAGGATCTCTCCCGACTTCTTCGAATGTGCTCCCTGGGAGCACAGCATCTGTCGCTCCTCGAATCTCCAGCTGCCTCTTTAAGAGAGGCTTTTCACTTCTACCCTTGTGTCACAGAACACAGAAGTGGAGCCACAGAGAACCACACTGCAAAGAGTTGTGGCTTGAAATGAAGGTGCGGACTCAACATTCAGAGCCAGGCGTAGTGCATTCTGCGTATATGTACACTCGGCGACGTCCAAAGCGCTCCTTTCCGATGTGCGGAGAAGAGCCGGCAACTCGGAGAAAAGCTGCCGGCGACAGTCGCCCTTCTCGGCGACGGAGGAACACG
The DNA here is from genome assembly GCF_023343835.1 of Lagopus muta. Classification (NCBI taxonomy): domain Eukaryota; kingdom Metazoa; phylum Chordata; class Aves; order Galliformes; family Phasianidae; genus Lagopus; species Lagopus muta. The sequence goes on from NW_026040169.1 coordinate 275,266, forward strand.
ACACCGCGGCTGGAGGCTGAAAGCGGCATTCGCCGATAAGCGCGACTTCTCGGGCAGCAACGGCAAACGCTCCGGAGCGCTTCAGCGCGAGTGCCACTTCCGAGTCGGCAGAGCGAAGTCGTGCCGTTCTGAGGCCGAGAACGTCCGAATTCAGCCTGCTGCCGTTCCTCCGGAGGGGGTTATTTTCTGCGCAGTGCAGAAAGGATCTCTCCCGACTTCTTCGAATGTGCTCCCTGGGAGCACAGCATCTGTCGCTCCTCGAATCTCCAGCTGCCTCTTTAAGAGAGGCTTTTCACTTCTACCCTTGTGTCACAGAACACAGAAGTGGACCAAAGGGAACCACACTGCAAAGAATTGTGGCTCGAAATTCCATAGTTATTCGGTGTGGAGAGGTTGCTCTCACACCAGCAAAAAAACCAAACCAAACAAACAGAAAACCAAACCAAACACCTCTCAGGTGTATGTTGGCACATTGGAAGGATGTTGCAGGAGGGCCATCAAATAAGAAAAGGCCACTAAATGAGAAACTAGGAACAGAAATGGAATAAAGGGACCAGTTTTCTAATTGAGTACCCTAATCAGGAGAGACCAAGTGCTGGGTGTTTGTGGAAGTTGAAGACTTGCGCGGTTTGATCTGTGGATTTTGAAAGGAAGGAGAGAAACTGTTTTGGTGGTCTAAGAAAGGTAATTGTTACAGGTATACAGAAGTAGAATGGAGGGTATGTGGAAGTGTAACTGAGGGTACGACAAAGGAAGAAGGGTTAAAGAGAAAGTGAGTTAATCTGTGCTGGTGTGAGAGCAACCCTCCACACCGTTTCCCCGCTAGCAGAACTTGGTGTGAGAGAGTGAGCTGCAGACGGAGACTTCTGCTGTAAACAACATTACTTGCAAAGGGGGAGGTGAGAGGACAGGGCACTGGAAGTGAGACTAGGCTCTGCAGAGAGAATCCCAGTGTTGGTACTGGGAGCCTCTGGAGAAGAGGAGGTAACCTGGGAATAACAGTGGCTGTTAGTGTCACGGCACTGGAGTAGGGCCGTAGGACACAGGGATCCACTCAGAGAGGCATGAGAGTGGGGGGTGGGGGGGGAGGAAGGGGGTGGGGGGAGGTGTGGAAGAGCCCAGAGAGGGCTCCGCCCCATTGGAATGAAAGTAATCTTAAATTACTGAGAAAGAGGGAGCAATTTCTGGTTGCATAGATGAAGGATGGGAATTTGGGAAGTCTACCCTAGCAGTTCTTTTGGTTAAATTACAGCTAGGGGAGCAGGATAAAGAAGTCTACCTTTCCTGGGTACGGGTGCCTCTTCCTGCCCGTAGATGATTTTGTAACAACAGAAGCAGCTAATCCCAATAAAAAAACAAACTAACTAACAAATACACAAACAAACAAATAAATGAATGGCTTACTTTTTGGGATTAATTGAATATGGCCTGAGAAAACAAGAAGGAATAAATACATGCTTGCACTTACCAGGTGACTCTGGCAAGAAATTAAATAGAACTGAAATTAAGGATCAAACAATATTAACTGAAGGAGAATTGTAAATCTGCCTTTAACACAAACAGGGAAAACCAAGTTTATAACCCCCAGAGACAGAAAGAGCAATATTTCATCAAAAACCTCTGGCAAACACCTGGAGAACACCTATACAATTGCAAGTGCTTCTCTTGAATCAGACACTGATGCATTGTTTCACAAAAGCAAGGTCCACATTCCCACTAGTGTTCTGCTTTCTCATTTTATGTTTTAGTCATACATTACAAAGAAGCTTTGTTACTCATATATACTGACTGAGGACATATTATCTTCAGCCCAAGACAATGACTCTTCAGCTCATGCCACCCAGGCAAGCCGGATGATTGGTGATGCTGAGAAGGCTCAGGAACATTCTTTCTTTAAACAGGACAAAGTCCATTCAAACTTTGGCAAAATTCAAGCTTCGTATTTATTTACACAATGATATTTTTGGAATATGGATCAACGAAATAAATAAGTCCCATTCTTGCAAAACCTGTTGCTGGTTCCATTGCACTCTTCTGGAAATGCGCACAGACAGAAATGAAATTCAGGAAGATTCCTGTGTTGCATGCAGGAGATGTTCACTGCAGTGATCGTGGGAGAGAGCTGTCTTTGGAAAACTGTCATGTTAATTCACAAAGCATATCAAGAACAAGACAGCACCACAGCTGAGAAACAAGGGTGTTTTTTCCTAAGACAGATAAGATTTCAAGAGAAGAGGCTGCTTTCCACAAAGCAGAGAATTTTATTTATTTATTTATTTATTTATTTATTTATTTTTTAACTAGTAAATAGAACTGGATATATCCACAGCCCATAACAATTCATGGAATTCCTTTGTTGTTCTTTCATACCCCTACAAGGCTTGGCAAAGATGCCCAATGCATAATCAAATATGGAAAAGCTGCAGTTAGGTTTGTCACAGGAAGCAAGCTTCTGAAGTCCCTGCAACAGGATAGTACATAAGTGCCGTTTCCAGTAATGAAGGGAATCCCAACAAGAGTTGTTAGTACCAATAAATGACAATAGATGGCACCAGAGACCATGAAATACTCATCTTGCTGCTTCTCACTGCAGAAACGGCATTTCATTCGCACGGTAAGTCCGATACTTTGAGAGAACTGCTTAAAGAGACGGTCGGCCTGTTGGATTCAGAATATGAGAATATAACCCCCCGAGCCTGGCCCTGTCTGCACTCCCATAGATATGGGCACTCTTCATGCATATTTATGATGAGCCAGAACTCACCTTCTCTTCACTCCTGCACTGCTGGGCTTATTGTAATCTTCATTGAGTGACGTATGTTGCAAAACACTAGGCAAATGTAACCTACCAAGCACCAGAAGAGAGCTAGACGAGTTTCTGTCCCCTTCAAAACTCCTTCGGCATGAACATATTGTCATAACATAGAACATATGTTATAACATATATGTTATGGAATATTGCTTTGGCCGGTTTCATTAGGACTACACGCTGCACTGAATTTGTGATTTCCACTCTCTTACACTGGTATCTCCAGAGCCCTTCTCTTGTGGTGTCTTTTTAATTTTCTCCAAGAATCACTGTTTGTGTATATACGCTCTAGTGAACTAGGGCTTCAACTGGGATCAGCAGCACTAGATATTGAAATGCGTTGTCAAAATTTCCTTGCATTGTAACTTCAAATACTCAGGTAATTGTAATGGTATCTTGGTAAGCGTTGGAAATATCCAAATAATTTTCTGGGACGGTAGCTCTGATCAAGCAGATTTTATTTGCAATTGCAATAGTGGGCCTCCAGCAGGCAGAGGAGTTGCTAAGTTGGGATAAAATGCGAAGAAGATGTTATGATTTGCCAAATGAAATCAAATCATTTATGGAGTCAAAAAAGAAATATAGTTGCTCAAGGTGAAGATGAGACAGGGCTTACCTAGTTAGCCTCATTACCTTTTTGGCAGTAGGTACATATGTGAGCAACCTGTTTTCAAAGATGCATCACAGACACCTGGAGAACTCCTTCACAATTGCAAGTGCTTCTCTTGAATCAGACACTGATGCATTCGTTTCACAAAAGCAAGGTCCACATTCCCACTAGTGTTCTGCTTTCTCATTTTATGTTTTAGTCATACATTACAAAGAAGCTTTGTTACTCATATATACTGACTGAGGACATATTATCTTCAGCCCAAGACAATGACTCTTCAGCTCATGCCACCCAGGCAAGCCGGATGATTGGTGATGCTGAGAAGGCTCAGGAACATTCTTTCTTTAAACAGGACAAAGTCCATTCAAAGTTCAAAACTCGGCAAAATTCAAGCTTCATATTTATTTACTCCATAATATTTTTGGAATATGGATCAACAAATAAATACATTCCATTGCACTCTTCTGGAAATGCGCACAGACAGAAATGAAATTCAGGAAGATTCCTGTGTTGCATGCAGGAGATATTCACTGCAGCGATCGTGGGAGAGAGCTGTCTTTAGAAAACTGTCATGTTAATTCACAAAGCATATCAAGAACAAGACAGCACCACAGCTGAGAAACAAGGGTGTTTTTTCCTAAGACAGATAAGATTTCAAGAGAAGAGGCTGCTTTCCACAAAGCAGAGAATTTTATTTATTTATTTATTTATTTATTTTTTAATTAGTAAGCAGAACTGGATATATCCACAGCCCATAACAATTCATGGAATTCCTTTGTTGTTCTTTCATACCCCTACAAGGCTTGGCAAAGATGCCCAATGCATAATCAAATATGGAAAAGCTGCAGTTAGGTTTGTCACAGGAAGCAAGCTTCTGAAGTCCCTGCAACAGGATAGTACATAAGTGCCGTTTCCAGGTCTTTAAAGACACCAGTTGTCAAGTGAACTAAGGAGATAGGAGCTCCTAAAAAGTCTGCCAATCCAAAAATGAAGCTCCTTACTGATCGTATCTGAGCTACTACCTCTAAAAACCACCACTAACTGGCAGATTACATAGTGGGAAAGGTGTTACAGCCATCAGAACAATCAGATACTGGCTAAAGATGAACTGTTGCTAGCTAAGCGCATATTGCTAATTCTCACATTTGCTCATTCTGCACTAGGCCATTATTCCTGGACCCCTGCTGTCCTGGGATAGAGGTAAGTTGGAAGAAAAAATGTAGGGGAGCATCACTTGCATTCCTCCTAATCCAAAAGAGGGACAGTTTGACCTCCTGTCAGAGGCCCCTTAAGTTGTTCTTTTGCTGAGGGCCTCTTGGCAAAACAAAATAGTCTATAATACAAAAGTTACCATTTTGGTACTTCTTAAGGATTTCATCTTATCTACTAAGTGTGCATAAATGTGGAATAAGAAGCCACTTTCTTCCAGAGAGGCTGTGCATGCCCCGTCCCTGGAGGTGTTCAAGGCCAGGTTGGATGGGGCCCTGCGCAGCCTGCTCTGGGATTAAATGTGGTGGTTAGTGGTGCTCTGGTATTAAATGTGGTTAGATTTGCATGTGGCAGGGGGTTTGGAGATTCATGAAGCTTGAGGTCCCTTCCAACCCTGGCCATTCTGTGATTCTGTGATTCCTCCGGCTGCTATTACTGGTGAGGAGAGCAGCTCTGTTTCCTGGGCTGATGGATGTGGTCCTGGCCCCAGAGGCATGCATTATATAGAGCGCAAGGTTCTGTTCTGTTCTATTTTGGGCCCAAACTTTTGTTACTTGCATTGTCTGTAAGTGTTGACATGGTGACAGTGTCAAGCTCTTTACCAATCTATTGGCCTTTCTGGTTTGAGCAAGAAATTGCACTTCAAGTTTGTGCACTTGTTTTTGTTTGTGTGATAATTCCCACTCCTAGAGTATCATATCCTTTTGATATTTTACAGTTGAACAACTAGAGAAATAAGGAGAGAGAGTTTTGCCAAATGCAGAAGCAATCAAAGCACAGAAAGCAAAGCTTTGTAAGTGTTCCACAGTTTGTATCATATCTGATCATAAATTGATAATCATAAATCAAATAAAATATCTCCATGGCTTTACCTTCTCCAATCAAAATGGAAAGGACTCATAGCCCCTTACAGTGAGGATTATCCAGTTAGGTTTTGTACACAAAGTGCTCTGGAAAACTGTAGCAATTAAAAACAGTACAAAAAAGAAATTTGAGATAATTATAGCTGGCTAATACATTGTAGCGAGGTAAAGAATGGAGGAGAGGCAGAATTCAGAAAGTTTTCAGAAATAGTTCAAAGACATTAAAAAAGGTTTCTTGCTAGGCTTCAACCCTTGACAGAGCTACAGACAATTTCTATGTATGTTTGGTGATTTCTGGCAGGTCGTTTTCTCACTTACACTCATAGAATCACTCAGGTTGGAAAAGACCTGAAAAATCATCGAATCCAACCATGACCTAACCATACTACTTTTGCTCTAACAACCCTCTGCTAAATCATGTTCCTGAGCACCGCATCCAAACGGATTTTAAAACATCCAGGGATGGTGACTCAACCACCTCCCTGGGGAGCCCAGTCCAGTGCTTCTCTCACTTCAGCTCTGAGAAAAGGACAAAAATTCATCTGGGATTCTTACTAAATTTACTACTGTAAATCTCTGAATTCTGTATGGATGGGGCCTTATAAATATTTCTATAATTAGTCAAAGCACAGTAAAGCATATACATTTTTTCCTACAGGTTAAATACTGCTGATTAGCTGCTTACTTTTTAGAAAGTTCTCTGTGCTTAGTATTCACACAAGTCTTTTTCTGACCTGCTGTAAGCCCGTTAGTCCAAACCAGATAAGGAGTCTAATTTTAGAGCTGGAGATAGTGTAACACTGTTACTAGTTGATACTTGCTATTTCATTGCATTCCAGGATTGTGTACTAAGCAAAAGAACTGCCTCATAGAAGAGAATGACTTATGAATTAGAATGCAGTAGTGATCTTGTTCTTGGTGTTATTATTGCATATGTATACCTGCCTTTGCATTGTTAGTTCTAGAAGATACTGTCTACAGGTATTGCTGACAATTTTCTTCCCCATCACTCTGTATCTCTCATTGTCTTTTTCATAGTTTCCATTGTGTGTTTCCCTTTTCTTGTTCTTCGTTTCTTTTTTCTTTCTTTCTTTCTTTTTTTTTTTTTTAATTTTTGTTTGTCTATCTGTATTGCTGTTGCTTAAGTTTTTGTTTGTTTGTTTGTTTGTTTGTTTGTTGTTGGGGGTAGGGAGGACAGGGGGGCTTGGGAGGGCTGAGTTGGTTGTTTTAGCTTGGTTGTTCTGTTTGTGTGTCTGCTTCCAAGTGACTTCAGTATATGTCCATCTCAGAAATCTGTTTGTATTATGATCTTTAATGCAAATATGAAAAATATTTACTACAGACACCTTTTCACTGATATTCTGATACTTCACTCAACTAAGGAAACCTCATTATTCTTCAACAGTTCATCTACAAACTGATTAGTAGAGCAGAAGCCACTAGCAGTAACAAACAATTAAGAGGCCATGGCCACCTGATGGAAACCTCATGGTGTTTTGTTTTGGCCAAGGAAAACCAGTTGATTATTTTCAGAACTTGCATAAATAAACAAATAAATAAATAAAAATGATACAAATAAATAGTAATAATAAGTAAAGAAAAGTAAGAGAAGACCATTCAAGCTGCATGAAAATAAAATCAAGGATTCTCACTACCACTGTTGCTGTATTTGTTTATAAAGCCAAGATCATGGCCTCAACCTACTGTGTAAAATTGCATCACTTGACATGCTGTCTTCCTCTACAGAGGGATTAAAAACAGAAATGAAATCTTAGAATCCATTTGAAAATCAATTTTGCTTTATTTCCCTTAACTTCAATAATATAATGAAACCCAATCTTCAGATAAAAGGATGAGTAACATGAGCAAACGTGGATTAATAACTGGTATAACTAAGTGATATTATTCTATAGACTTCAAAGGTGTCTGCCTTCTGAATATCACCAGATTTTACAAAAGATCATTCAGATCAACGCTTTAAACGTATGCTATCAAAATAAGCTCAACCAGCTTACAAAAATGACTAGGCATTTTCACTTTCAATAGACACGATTTAAAATGATACCTTTAAAGTAGTGACCAAGCTCGGTGTGGCTTCCATCATTTCTAGCCTCGCTATATTAACTACATCTCAAGAATAAGGATTGCGCTCTTATGGAAAAATTAGGTAGTGAATGTCAGTCTTACTGAGAAGACTAACGGTCATCACTTTATCTAAAAATAGTAAAACATGGATCACACAAATATACGTTTTCTTGTCTGGAAAAAAGCAAGAATTTTCAGAAGGAGCATGAAATCACAAGCAGCACGGATGTTCAGATTTTGTATATTCACAGGCAAAAAAAGAATTCTCATAGAAAATATCCATAGAAAATATGTAATCCTTTATCGCCTTTGGAGAAACTGCATGCATGCAAGAGCAGTTGGTGAATCAGATGCTAGGGGAGTACTGCTTTGTCTTATCCACAAGTCCGTTCTTTCCACTTAAACACAACAACTTCTAAACAGAATTAGGTCATGTTGGAGGAAGATCAAAGAACTGGATTGAGTACCAAAAAACATTCAATGCTGCCAAACTCTTTTAAAACAGCTAAAAGGAAAATATTTGATTTTACTGTACATCAGAAATACTTGAAGGAAAGATATCTTGATACTCTAGGTCATCAAAAGCCCAAAAGGTAAAGCTAAGTTCCAGTGCTACTGATGATACAAAAAATGAAAAATTGTCTTTTGATGCAAATATAAATTACATTACATAAATTACCAAGAAAGATACTGAGCAGGCTCCCACCTAGCATCTGCACTGTAAGCTACACAGTAAAAAGCCAATCAACATCTTCATGCCACTGTCTGGTAAGAAGAATAACCTCCAAAACAACTTCATTGAAAATCTTTTAACTTTCACTAAGATAAACCTTTTATTAAACTGTTTTGAGAGAAAGTGTGTGTGCTCATCCACTAGAAAAAGTGGCTTTTTGCATAAGGGGCTTCTCAAATAAAGCTTATGTACAGTTCAATGAGTGCTTTGAAAATTTAGGCTGTTTAAAATGATTCTGATTTTGTAAGAATCAATTATTATAGAGTCTACACCTCCTGAACAATCGAACTAACATTGTACTCCTAATAAACATCAATGTAATTTGAATCAATACACGTGTTGTACGTTTACACAATCCCAACTCAGCTTTCTGAAACCTTCTTTTGACCTTTCAGATCACAAGAGTATTGCCCTGAGTGCAGGTGTCCAGTTGTGGAAAGGCCTGCCATAATGCTGATGTGTGGTATGAAACTGGGGTGCTAGACACAACTAGTTCCAGTCCACTGCTACTCACTCCTACTGCCCCACAGGACCCATTAGCCAATGAGCAGGCAGCTCAGAGGGAGTGGAGCTCAGAAGAAAGATCCCACAAAAGAGTGGGAACACCTTGTAAGAAGGTCATGGAGAAGGTGCTACGTGCCCCCAGCAACGCTCACCCTGCAGCTCCTGAAGAGCGTATGCTGGATCGGGGAGAGGTGTGAGGAGGAAGGGAAAGCGCAGAGGAGCTACTCTGCAACAGATGAAGGAGTCAGAAACAGAGGGGTGAGGAAGACCTGCTGAGCAGGGAATGGGAAGAATAAATGAAATTTATCTTCCCTAAGTGAAATATGTTTTACTTCTGAGGTAATATTCCCATGGGCTTTCCCCTCTCTCTCTGGCTTTCTGTGGAGGGGGAGTGAGAGAGAGGCTGAGTGAGTGTCTGGTGGCCATAAAATCAACACACCAAATGCACTGTGGCAAAAGCAATATAAAATCAATATACACTGATTAAGTTGACAAGGCACAGTCTCAGCACCTCGATTACTAGGAAGTCAGGTAGATCTTGGTGCATTATACAATAGATGTTCTTACTGATGGTGTCGATCGCCTAAGCAAATTATGCCTTTGAAGAGAAAGTTGTACAGCTGATTCAACGTGTATGTATGAGGTGTGCTTCAACAGTAACGTCTCCTATTTGATTATATTCGTCCACAATATCAGAGGCCGATGCTGGTGGTGTGACAATAGAGGATGTACCTTCTCAACAGTGTTCCACTACAGGTATATTACATACCTGTATATATACATACGTATATACAGGTGTGTTAGTGTTTAGTGTACTTAGCTAACATTTTGACAGTTACCTGCTTTTTTTTCCTTTCCCCCCCCCAAAACTATTGTTATGATTTTCCAGGATCAAAGAACATCTATCACAATTAATTTTCCATAGATCATTTCTTCTTTTTTTCATCATTTTGCGTTCCCTTACTTTCGGGCTCTGAACCTTGCTTCTACAATGCAAAGGGATTCCAGCCACCACATGCATACAGCCAAGACATTTTAGTGTGAACTAGATACTCAGGCATACACAACCTGTAACGCACATGCTACGTGTATCCCAACTCAACTTGCACCCCCTACAGCTGTATCTATCATGGCAGCAGCTCTACCCTGATGAGTGGCCAGGCCTAGCCCAGAGTCACAGCAAGGTTTGCAGAGCAGCACTGAAAAATAAAGCAACAGAACTGAGAAAAGCCTGTCACCGGAAGAAAATATTTTCAACAAAGTCACATGGCAAAAGAAGGTAATGACAGTGCTTTCTAACGGGAGATAAGCGCCATAGCAGGTAACCATACAAGGCCATATGACCATACCTAACAGGTAACCATACATAACCTACAAGAACCATAGCAGCAGGTAACAAAGAAAAATTAGCTCACCCCTTCCAGAAACTAGTAACAACTCAAAAGAAGAGCAAACTCAGAGAGATACTGCTCCCTCTGCTGCTAACACTTAAATAAAAGCACCTTTTCCAATCATTGCTTGCACCTGAGCTCCCTGGGAGAGCCTTGACCTCTCCACTAATGTTCAATCATTGGTTCAGGCTGTGAAGGGATGGAGTGCAGCAGAGTTGCCAGGTCACTGCCTGAACCAAAGAGTGAGTAGGTCAGGGCTCAACTCCTGCTGTTTTGGAAACATGAAGTACAGCGTGCATCGCGATGCAGGTACAGTACCTATCAATGATGTGATTGACAGGTGATTGTTGCAAGGTGATTGTTGACAGTCTTCTTATGGTTCTGTTGGAACAGTACTTGATGTTCCTTCTGGAGGCTTCTCTTCTTCAGTTTGGGTTTGGGTTCCCTGGTTCCCAGAATTTCAGCACTCCACCACCTGGTGTCATGACATACCCTCGGAGACACTGAAGCACGCTGAAGTGTTGATGCTCCTACCAGTGGTCCTGTGGACTTCACAGCCTCAAGGGGAGTAGTACAGATGTTTAAAAGGTATGAGGAGTGGTGGGTCTGCCTTCAGTGGGAGGATACAGGCTGCGTTTTTGTCTTGAGTCAAACACCTCCACTTATGCTGGGGCATGTCCTGGCCTTTGGTACAACATCCTTTGTCCTGTATTTACCTTTGAAGGTCAATATTAATTATTCTGCCATACGTCCCCCATTTTGGAACTGCAAGCAGCTTTCGTGTCTTCTCTATGTGAGAAGTTAGTCCAGAACAAGGTTTTAACTCACCCTACAAATCCTGCCATGGGGCTGTTCTGCCAGTCGTACAAAGAAAATTGTCTTTCTGCTCTGCAGAGTACAATGAACTTTTCATCTTCTCACTTAACAGCTGTATCTTTTAAAGAATAAAAGTAAATATAAAATTAGCGAGGATTCAGTAACAGTAGGTCAGCTATAAATACTTGCAAATGGGAAACATACAGCGAGCATCTTTGGAATTATGACATTACAGCATTCTGATTTTAGGAAAGTTACAATTAAGCTCCGTTTCAATACAACCAACTCTATATTACAAACTCAACAAAAACGTACGGAGGAGCAGAAGTCCTGCTCAGTGCACTTAGTGCCTTTTACACGGTTATTCAGATACAGCATGGTCACAGCTCTGGCCCGGTTCGACCTGGATCCTTGACTAAATGGCACAGGGGGACCCATGGACCCACCCCCTGTGATGGTTCTGAACACAAAACAGCGGCAACGAGCTAAGGGAGAAAATTAATTTACTAGATATTATAGCACAGTGTGAGAGAATGCAATATAGCACAATACAATTGGAATTGTAGCCTAGCCTAGCCATGTTTGCCTAAAGATGAACTGTTGCTAGCTAAGCGCATATTGCTAATTCTCACATTTGCTCATTCTGCACTAGGCCATTATTCCTGGACCCCTGCTGTCCTGGGATAGAGGTAAGTTGGAAGAAAAAATGTAGGGGAGCATCACTTGCATTCCTCCTAATCCAAAAGAGGGAGAGTTTGACCTCCTGTCAGAGGCCCCTTAAGTTGTTCTTTTGCTGAGGGCCTCTTGGCAGAACAGAATAGTCTATAATACAAAAGTTACCATTTTGGTACTTCTTGAGGATTTCATCTTATCTACTAAGTGTGCATAAATGTGGAATAAGAAGCCACTTTCTTCCCATGGGCTTTCCCCTCTCTCTCTGGTACGGCACAAATAAACGACTTTCCTTTTCCAGCTCGGGTACGAGCATTGTTTTGCAGAACACTAATACGGTCCGAAACACTCTGCAAGTTATACCAGTTCTGTCGTGCCCAATCCATACCTGATAAAGAGGGTCGAGCACCATGTTTTTCTAAAAGATCAAATAATACATCTTCACTTTTCATGGTGGCAATGCTGTCGCTCATTTTTTCAATACAATGAGAGACCTACACTAAGGGAGGAGGAGGTGCAGGTATTCAAAAGCTCAAGTGACTCCTTATCTCCCCAGGGAAACAGACACTTTTCAAATGCTAATGCTCAAAGCACTCTTCCCTTTCTCTGAGGGGAGCACACAAAAGCCCGTTAGTCCAAACCAGATAAGGAGTCTAATTTTAGAGCTGGAGATAGTGTAACACTGTTACTAGTTGATACTTGCTATTTCATTGCATTCCAGGATTGTGTACTAAGCAAAAGAACTGCCTCATAGAAGAGAATGACTTATGAATTAGAATGCAGTAGTGATCTTGTTCTTGGTGTTATTATTGCATATATATACCTGCCTTTGCATTGTTAGTTCTAGAAGATACTGTCTACAGGTATTGCTGACAATTTTCTTCCCCATCACTCTGTATCTCTCATTGTGTTTTTCATAGTTTCCATTGTGTGTTTCCCTTTTCTTGTTCTTCGTTTCTTTTTTCTTTCTTTCTTTCTTTTTTTTTTTTTAATTTTTGTTTGTCTATCTGTATTGCTGTTGCTTAAGTTTTTGTTTGTTTGTTTGTTTGTTTGTTTGTTTGTTGTTGGGGGTAGGGAGGACAGGGGGGCTTGGGAGGGCTGAGTTGGTTGTTTTAGCTTGGTTGTTCTGTTTGTGTGTCTGCTTCCAAGTGACTTCAGTATATGTCCATCTCAGAAATCTGTTTGTATTATGATCTTTAATGCAAATATGAAAAATATTTACTACAGACACCTTTTCACTGATATTCTGATACTTCACTCAACTAAGGAAACCTCATTATTCTTCAACAGTTCATCTACAAACTGATTAGTAGAGCAGAAGCCACTAGCAGTAACAAACAATTAAGAGGCCATGGCCACCTGATGGAAACCTCATGGTGTTTTGTTTTGGCCAAGGAAAACCAGTTGATTATTTTCAGAACTTGCATAAATAAACAAATAAATAAATAAAAATGATACAAATAAATAGTAATAATAAGTAAAGAAAAGTAAGAGAAGACCATTCAAGCTGCATGAAAATAAAATCAAGGATTCTCACTACCACTGTTGCTGTATTTGTTTATAAAGCCAAGATCATGGCCTCAACCTACTGTGTAAAATTGCATCACTTGACATGCTGTCTTCCTCTACAGAGGGATTAAAAACAGAAATGAAATCTTAGAATCCATTTGAAAATCAATTTTGCTTTATTTCCCTTAACTTCAATAATATAATGAAACCCAATCTTCAGATAAAAGGATGAGTAACATGAGCAAACGTGGATTAATAACTGGTATAACTAAGTGATATTATTCTATAGACTTCAAAGGTGTCTGCCTTCTGAATATCACCAGATTTTACAAAAGATCATTCAGATCAACGCTTTAAACGTATGCTATCAAAATAAGCTCAACCAGCTTACAAAAATGACTAGGCATTTTCACTTTCAATAGACACGATTTAAAATGATACCTTTAAAGTAGTGACCAAGCTCGGTGTGGCTTCCATCATTTCTAGCCTCGCTATATTAACTACATCTCAAGAATAAGGATTGCGCTCTTATGGAAAAATTAGGTAGTGAATGTCAGTCTTACTGAGAAGACTAACGGTCATCACTTTATCTAAAAATAGTAAAACATGGATCACACAAATATACGTTTTCTTGTCTGGAAAAAAGCAAGAATTTTCAGAAGGAGCATGAAATCACAAGCAGCACGGATGTTCAGATTTTGTATATTCACAGGCAAAAAAAGAATTCTCATAGAAAATATCCATAGAAAATATGTAATCCTTTATCGCCTTTGGAGAAACTGCATGCATGCAAGAGCAGTTGGTGAATCAGATGCTAGAGGAGTACTGCTTTGTCTTATCCACAAGTCCGTTCTTTCCACTTAAACACAACAACTTCTAAACAGAATTAGGTCATGTTGGAGGAAGATCAAAGAACTGGATTGAGTACCAAAAAACATTCAATGCTGCCAAACTCTTTTAAAACAGCTAAAAGGAAAATATTTGATTTTACTGTACATCAGAAATACTTGAAGGAAAGATATCTTGATACTCTAGGTCATCAAAAGCCCAAAAGGTAAAGCTAAGTTCCAGTGCTACTGATGATACAAAAAATGAAAAATTGTCTTTTGATGCAAATATAAATTACATTACATAAATTACCAAGAAAGATACTGAGCAGGCTCCCACCTAGCATCTGCACTGTAAGCTACACAGTAAAAAGCCAATCAACATCTTCATGCCACTGTCTGGTAAGAAGAATAACCTCCAAAACAACTTCATTGAAAATCTTTTAACTTTCACTAAGATAAACCTTTTATTAAACTGTTTTGAGAGAAAGTGTGTGTGCTCATCCACTAGAAAAAGTGGCTTTTTGCATAAGGGGCTTCTCAAATAAAGCTTATGTACAGTTCAATGAGTGCTTTGAAAATTTAGGCTGTTTAAAATGATTCTGATTTTGTAAGAATCAATTATTATAGAGTCTACACCTCCTGAACAATCGAACTAACATTGTACTCCTAATAAACATCAATGTAATTTGAATCAATACACGTGTTGTACGTTTACACAATCCCAACTCAGCTTTCTGAAACCTTCTTTTGACCTTTCAGATCACAAGAGTATTGCCCTGAGTGCAGGTGTCCAGTTGTGGAAAGGCCTGCCATAATGCTGATGTGTGGTATGAAACTGGGGTGCTAGACACAACTAGTTCCAGTCCACTGCTACTCACTCCTACTGCCCCACAGGACCCATTAGCCAATGAGCAGGCAGCTCAGAGGGAGTGGAGCTCAGAAGAAAGATCCCACAAAAGAGTGGGAACACCTTGTAAGAAGGTCATGGAGAAGGTGCTACGTGCCCCCAGCAACGCTCACCCTGCAGCTCCTGAAGAGCGTATGCTGGATCGGGGAGAGGTGTGAGGAGGAAGGGAAAGCGCAGAGGAGCTACTCTGCAACAGATGAAGGAGTCAGAAACAGAGGGGTGAGGAAGACCTGCTGAGCAGGGAATGGGAAGAATAAATGAAATTTATCTTCCCTAAGTGAAATATGTTTTACTTCTGAGGTAATATTCCCATGGGCTTTCCCCTCTCTCTCTGGCTTTCTGTGGAGGGGGAGTGAGAGAGAGGCTGAGTGAGTGTCTGGTGGCCATAAAATCAACACACCAAATGCACTGTGGCAAAAGCAATATAAAATCAATATACACTGATTAAGTTGACAAGGCACAGTCTCAGCACCTCGATTACTAGGAAGTCAGGTAGATCTTGGTGCATTATACAATAGATGTTCTTACTGATGGTGTCGATCGCCTAAGCAAATTATGCCTTTGAAGAGAAAGTTGTACAGCTGATTCAACGTGTATGTATGAGGTGTGCTTCAACAGTAACGTCTCCTATTTGATTATATTCGTCCACAATATCAGAGGCCGATGCTGGTGGTGTGACAATAGAGGATGTACCTTCTCAACAGTGTTCCACTACAGGTATATTACATACCTGTATATATACATACGTATATACAGGTGTGTTAGTGTTTAGTGTACTTAGCTAACATTTTGACAGTTACCTGCTTTTTTTTCCTTTCCCCCCCCCAAAACTATTGTTATGATTTTCCAGGATCAAAGAACATCTATCACAATTAATTTTCCATAGATCATTTCTTCTTTTTTTCATCATTTTGCGTTCCCTTACTTTCGGGCTCTGAACCTTGCTTCTACAATGCAAAGGGATTCCAGCCACCACATGCATACAGCCAAGACATTTTAGTGTGAACTAGATACTCAGGCATACACAACCTGTAACGCACATGCTACGTGTATCCCAACTCAACTTGCACCCCCTACAGCTGTATCTATCATGGCAGCAGCTCTACCCTGATGAGTGGCCAGGCCTAGCCCAGAGTCACAGCAAGGTTTGCAGAGCAGCACTGAAAAATAAAGCAACAGAACTGAGAAAAGCCTGTCACCGGAAGAAAATATTTTCAACAAAGTCACATGGCAAAAGAAGGTAATGACAGTGCTTTCTAACGGGAGATAAGCGCCATAGCAGGTAACCATACAAGGCCATATGACCATACCTAACAGGTAACCATACATAACCTACAAGAACCATAGCAGCAGGTAACAAAGAAAAATTAGCTCACCCCTTCCAGAAACTAGTAACAACTCAAAAGAAGAGCAAACTCAGAGAGATACTGCTCCCTCTGCTGCTAACACTTAAATAAAAGCACCTTTTCCAATCATTGCTTGCACCTGAGCTCCCTGGGAGAGCCTTGACCTCTCCACTAATGTTCAATCATTGGTTCAGGCTGTGAAGGGATGGAGTGCAGCAGAGTTGCCAGGTCACTGCCTGAACCAAAGAGTGAGTAGGTCAGGGCTCAACTCCTGCTGTTTTGGAAACATGAAGTACAACGTGCATCGCGATGCAGGTACAGTACCTATCAATGATGTGATTGACAGGTGATTGTTGCAAGGTGATTGTTGACAGTCTTCTTATGGTTCTGTTGGAACAGTACTTGATGTTCCTTCTGGAGGCTTCTCTTCTTCAGTTTGGGTTTGGGTTCCCTGGTTCCCAGAATTTCAGCACTCCACCACCTGGTGTCATGACATACCCTCGGAGACACTGAAGCACGCTGAAGTGTTGATGCTCCTACCAGTGGTCCTGTGGACTTCACAGCCTCAAGGGGAGTAGTACAGATGTTTAAAAGGTATGAGGAGTGGTGGGTCTGCCTTCAGTGGGAGGATACAGGCTGCGTTTTTGTCTTGAGTCAAACACCTCCACTTATGCTGGGGCATGTCCTGGCCTTTGGTACAACATCCTTTGTCCTGTATTTACCTTTGAAGGTCAATATTAATTATTCTGCCATACGTCCCCCATTTTGGAACTGCAAGCAGCTTTCGTGTCTTCTCTATGTGAGAAGTTAGTCCAGAACAAGGTTTTAACTCACCCTACAAATCCTGCCATGGGGCTGTTCTGCCAGTCGTACAAAGAAAATTGTCTTTCTGCTCTGCAGAGTACAATGAACTTTTCATCTTCTCACTTAACAGCTGTATCTTTTAAAGAATAAAAGTAAATATAAAATTAGCGAGGATTCAGTAACAGTAGGTCAGCTATAAATACTTGCAAATGGGAAACATACAGCGAGCATCTTTGGAATTATGACATTACAGCATTCTGATTTTAGGAAAGTTACAATTAAGCTCCGTTTCAATACAACCAACTCTATATTACAAACTCAACAAAAACGTACGGAGGAGCAGAAGTCCTGCTCAGTGCACTTAGTGCCTTTTACACGGTTATTCAGATACAGCATGGTCACAGCTCTGGCCCGGTTCGACCTGGATCCTTGACTAAATGGCACAGGGGGACCCATGGACCCACCCCCTGTGATGGTTCTGAACACAAAACAGCGGCAACGAGCTAAGGGAGAAAATTAATTTACTAGATATTATAGCACAGTGTGAGAGAATGCAATATAGCACAATACAATTGGAATTGTAGCCTAGCCTAGCCATGTTTGCCTAAAGATGAACTGTTGCTAGCTAAGCGCATATTGCTAATTCTCACATTTGCTCATTCTGCACTAGGCCATTATTCCTGGACCCCTGCTGTCCTGGGATAGAGGTAAGTTGGAAGAAAAAATGTAGGGGAGCATCACTTGCATTCCTCCTAATCCAAAAGAGGGAGAGTTTGACCTCCTGTCAGAGGCCCCTTAAGTTGTTCTTTTGCTGAGGGCCTCTTGGCAGAACAGAATAGTCTATAATACAAAAGTTACCATTTTGGTACTTCTTGAGGATTTCATCTTATCTACTAAGTGTGCATAAATGTGGAATAAGAAGCCACTTTCTTCCCATGGGCTTTCCCCTCTCTCTCTGGTACGGCACAAATAAACGACTTTCCTTTTCCAGCTCGGGTACGAGCATTGTTTTGCAGAACACTAATACGGTCCGAAACACTCTGCAAGTTATACCAGTTCTGTCGTGCCCAATCCATACCTGATAAAGAGGGTCGAGCACCATGTTTTTCTAAAAGATCAAATAATACATCTTCACTTTTCATGGTGGCAATGCTGTCGCTCATTTTTTCAATACAATGAGAGACCTACACTAAGGGAGGAGGAGGTGCAGGTATTCAAAAGCTCAAGTGACTCCTTATCTCCCCAGGGAAACAGACACTTTTCAAATGCTAATGCTCAAAGCACTCTTCCCTTTCTCTGAGGGGAGCACACAAAAGCCCGTTAGTCCAAACCAGATAAGGAGTCTAATTTTAGAGCTGGAGATAGTGTAACACTGTTACTAGTTGATACTTGCTATTTCATTGCATTCCAGGATTGTGTACTAAGCAAAAGAACTGCCTCATAGAAGAGAATGACTTATGAATTAGAATGCAGTAGTGATCTTGTTCTTGGTGTTATTATTGCATATATATACCTGCCTTTGCATTGTTAGTTCTAGAAGATACTGTCTACAGGTATTGCTGACAATTTTCTTCCCCATCACTCTGTATCTCTCATTGTCTTTTTCATAGTTTCCATTGTGTGTTTCCCTTTTCTTGTTCTTCGTTTCTTTTTTCTTTCTTTCTTTCTTTTTTTTTTTTTTAATTTTTGTTTGTCTATCTGTATTGCTGTTGCTTAAGTTTTTGTTTGTTTGTTTGTTTGTTTGTTTGTTTGTTGTTGGGGGTAGGGAGGACAGGGGGGCTTGGGAGGGCTGAGTTGGTTGTTTTAGCTTGGTTGTTCTGTTTGTGTGTCTGCTTCCAAGTGACTTCAGTATATGTCCATCTCAGAAATCTGTTTGTATTATGATCTTTAATGCAAATATGAAAAATATTTACTACAGACACCTTTTCACTGATATTCTGATACTTCACTCAACTAAGGAAACCTCATTATTCTTCAACAGTTCATCTACAAACTGATTAGTAGAGCAGAAGCCACTAGCAGTAACAAACAATTAAGAGGCCATGGCCACCTGATGGAAACCTCATGGTGTTTTGTTTTGGCCAAGGAAAACCAGTTGATTATTTTCAGAACTTGCATAAATAAACAAATAAATAAATAAAAATGATACAAATAAATAGTAATAATAAGTAAAGAAAAGTAAGAGAAGACCATTCAAGCTGCATGAAAATAAAATCAAGGATTCTCACTACCACTGTTGCTGTATTTGTTTATAAAGCCAAGATCATGGCCTCAACCTACTGTGTAAAATTGCATCACTTGACATGCTGTCTTCCTCTACAGAGGGATTAAAAACAGAAATGAAATCTTAGAATCCATTTGAAAATCAATTTTGCTTTATTTCCCTTAACTTCAATAATATAATGAAACCCAATCTTCAGATAAAAGGATGAGTAACGTGAGCAAACGTGGATTAATAACTGGTATAACTAAGTGATATTATTCTATAGACTTCAAAGGTGTCTGCCTTCTGAATATCACCAGATTTTACAAAAGATCATTCAGATCAACGCTTTAAACGTATGCTATCAAAATAAGCTCAACCAGCTTACAAAAATGACTAGGCATTTTCACTTTCAATAGACACGATTTAAAATGATACCTTTAAAGTAGTGACCAAGCTCGGTGTGGCTTCCATCATTTCTAGCCTCGCTATATTAACTACATCTCAAGAATAAGGATTGCGCTCTTATGGAAAAATTAGGTAGTGAATGTCAGTCTTACTGAGAAGACTAACGGTCATCACTTTATCTAAAAATAGTAAAACATGGATCACACAAATATACGTTTTCTTGTCTGGAAAAAAGCAAGAATTTTCAGAAGGAGCATGAAATCACAAGCAGCATGGATGTTCAGATTTTGTATATTCACAGGCAAAAAAAGAATTCTCATAGAAAATATCCATAGAAAATATGTAATCCTTTATCGCCTTTGGAGAAACTGCATGCATGCAAGAGCAGTTGGTGAATCAGATGCTAGGGGAGTACTGCTTTGTCTTATCCACAAGTTCCGTTCTTTCCACTTAAACACAACAACTTCTAAACAGAATTAGGTCATGTTGGAGGAAGATCAAAGAACTGGATTGAGTACCAAAAAACATTCAATGCTGCCAAACTCTTTTAAAACAGCTAAAAGGAAAATATTTGATTTTACTGTACATCAGAAATACTTGAAGGAAAGATATCTTGATACTCTAGGTCATCAAAAGCCCAAAAGGTAAAGCTAAGTTCCAGTGCTACTGATGATACAAAAAATGAAAAATTGTCTTTTGATGCAAATATAAATTACATTACATAAATTACCAAGAAAGATACTGAGCAGGCTCCCACCTAGCATCTGCACTGTAAGCTACACAGTAAAAAGCCAATCAACATCTTCATGCCACTGTCTGGTAAGAAGAATAACCTCCAAAACAACTTCATTGAAAATCTTTTAACTTTCACTAAGATAAACCTTTTATTAAACTGTTTTGAGAGAAAGTGTGTGTGCTCATCCACTAGAAAAAGTGGCTTTTTGCATAAGGGGCTTCTCAAATAAAGCTTATGTACAGTTCAATGAGTGCTTTGAAAATTTAGGCTGTTTAAAATGATTCTGATTTTGTAAGAATCAATTATTATAGAGTCTACACCTCCTGAACAATCGAACTAACATTGTACTCCTAATAAACATCAATGTAATTTGAATCAATACACGTGTTGTACGTTTACACAATCCCAACTCAGCTTTCTGAAACCTTCTTTTGACCTTTCAGATCACAAGAGTATTGCCCTGAGTGCAGGTGTCCAGTTGTGGAAAGGCCTGCCATAATGCTGATGTGTGGTATGAAACTGGGGTGCTAGACACAACTAGTTCCAGTCCACTGCTACTCACTCCTACTGCCCCACAGGACCCATTAGCCAATGAGCAGGCAGCTCAGAGGGAGTGGAGCTCAGAAGAAAGATCCCACAAAAGAGTGGGAACACCTTGTAAGAAGGTCATGGAGAAGGTGCTACGTGCCCCCAGCAACGCTCACCCTGCAGCTCCTGAAGAGCGTATGCTGGATCGGGGAGAGGTGTGAGGAGGAAGGGAAAGCGCAGAGGAGCTACTCTGCAACAGATGAAGGAGTCAGAAACAGAGGGGTGAGGAAGACCTGCTGAGCAGGGAATGGGAAGAATAAATGAAATTTATCTTCCCTAAGTGAAATATGTTTTACTTCTGAGGTAATATTCCCATGGGCTTTCCCCTCTCTCTCTGGCTTTCTGTGGAGGGGGAGTGAGAGAGAGGCTGAGTGAGTGTCTGGTGGCCATAAAATCAACACACCAAATGCACTGTGGCAAAAGCAATATAAAATCAATATACACTGATTAAGTTGACAAGGCACAGTCTCAGCACCTCGATTACTAGGAAGTCAGGTAGATCTTGGTGCATTATACAATAGATGTTCTTACTGATGGTGTCGATCGCCTAAGCAAATTATGCCTTTGAAGAGAAAGTTGTACAGCTGATTCAACGTGTATGTATGAGGTGTGCTTCAACAGTAACGTCTCCTATTTGATTATATTCGTCCACAATATCAGAGGCCGATGCTGGTGGTGTGACAATAGAGGATGTACCTTCTCAACAGTGTTCCACTACAGGTATATTACATACCTGTATATATACATACGTATATACAGGTGTGTTAGTGTTTAGTGTACTTAGCTAACATTTTGACAGTTACCTGCTTTTTTTTCCTTTCCCCCCCCCAAAACTATTGTTATGATTTTCCAGGATCAAAGAACATCTATCACAATTAATTTTCCATAGATCATTTCTTCTTTTTTTCATCATTTTGCGTTCCCTTACTTTCGGGCTCTGAACCTTGCTTCTACAATGCAAAGGGATTCCAGCCACCACATGCATACAGCCAAGACATTTTAGTGTGAACTAGATACTCAGGCATACACAACCTGTAACGCACATGCTACGTGTATCCCAACTCAACTTGCACCCCCTACAGCTGTATCTATCATGGCAGCAGCTCTACCCTGATGAGTGGCCAGGCCTAGCCCAGAGTCACAGCAAGGTTTGCAGAGCAGCACTGAAAAATAAAGCAACAGAACTGAGAAAAGCCTGTCACCGGAAGAAAATATTTTCAACAAAGTCACATGGCAAAAGAAGGTAATGACAGTGCTTTCTAACGGGAGATAAGCGCCATAGCAGGTAACCATACAAGGCCATATGACCATACCTAACAGGTAACCATACATAACCTACAAGAACCATAGCAGCAGGTAACAAAGAAAAATTAGCTCACCCCTTCCAGAAACTAGTAACAACTCAAAAGAAGAGCAAACTCAGAGAGATACTGCTCCCTCTGCTGCTAACACTTAAATAAAAGCACCTTTTCCAATCATTGCTTGCACCTGAGCTCCCTGGGAGAGCCTTGACCTCTCCACTAATGTTCAATCATTGGTTCAGGCTGTGAAGGGATGGAGTGCAGCAGAGTTGCCAGGTCACTGCCTGAACCAAAGAGTGAGTAGGTCAGGGCTCAACTCCTGCTGTTTTGGAAACATGAAGTACAACGTGCATCGCGATGCAGGTACAGTACCTATCAATGATGTGATTGACAGGTGATTGTTGCAAGGTGATTGTTGACAGTCTTCTTATGGTTCTGTTGGAACAGTACTTGATGTTCCTTCTGGAGGCTTCTCTTCTTCAGTTTGGGTTTGGGTTCCCTGGTTCCCAGAATTTCAGCACTCCACCACCTGGTGTCATGACATACCCTCGTAGACACTGAAGCACGCTGAAGTGTTGATGCTCCTACCAGTGGTCCTGTGGACTTCACAGCCTCAAGGGGAGTAGTACAGATGTTTAAAAGGTATGAGGAGTGGTGGGTCTGCCTTCAGTGGGAGGATACAGGCTGCGTTTTTGTCTTGAGTCAAACACCTCCACTTATGCTGGGGCATGTCCTGGCCTTTGGTACAACATCCTTTGTCCTGTATTTACCTTTGAAGGTCAATATTAATTATTCTGCCATACGTCCCCCATTTTGGAACTGCAAGCAGCTTTCGTGTCTTCTCTATGTGAGAAGTTAGTCCAGAACAAGGTTTTAACTCACCCTACAAATCCTGCCATGGGGCTGTTCTGCCAGTCGTACAAAGAAAATTGTCTTTCTGCTCTGCAGAGTACAATGAACTTTTCATCTTCTCACTTAACAGCTGTATCTTTTAAAGAATAAAAGTAAATATAAAATTAGCGAGGATTCAGTAACAGTAGGTCAGCTATAAATACTTGCAAATGGGAAACATACAGCGAGCATCTTTGGAATTATGACATTACAGCATTCTGATTTTAGGAAAGTTACAATTAAGCTCCGTTTCAATACAACCAACTCTATATTACAAACTCAACAAAAACGTACGGAGGAGCAGAAGTCCTGCTCAGTGCACTTAGTGCCTTTTACACGGTTATTCAGATACAGCATGGTCACAGCTCTGGCCCGGTTCGACCTGGATCCTTGACTAAATGGCACAGGGGGACCCATGGACCCACCCCCTGTGATGGTTCTGAACACAAAACAGCGGCAACGAGCTAAGGGAGAAAATTAATTTACTAGATATTATAGCACAGTGTGAGAGAATGCAATATAGCACAATACAATTGGAATTGTAGCCTAGCCTAGCCATGTTTGCCTAAAGATGAACTGTTGCTAGCTAAGCGCATATTGCTAATTCTCACATTTGCTCATTCTGCACTAGGCCATTATTCCTGGACCCCTGCTGTCCTGGGATAGAGGTAAGTTGGAAGAAAAAATGTAGGGGAGCATCACTTGCATTCCTCCTAATCCAAAAGAGGGACAGTTTGACCTCCTGTCAGAGGCCCCTTAAGTTGTTCTTTTGCTGAGGGCCTCTTGGCAGAACAGAATAGTCTATAATACAAAAGTTACCATTTTGGTACTTCTTGAGGATTTCATCTTATCTACTAAGTGTGCATAAATGTGGAATAAGAAGCCACTTTCTTCCCATGGGCTTTCCCCTCTCTCTCTGGTACGGCACAAATAAACGACTTTCCTTTTCCAGCTCGGGTACGAGCATTGTTTTGCAGAACACTAATACGGTCCGAAACACTCTGCAAGTTATACCAGTTCTGTCGTGCCCAATCCATACCTGATAAAGAGGGTCGAGCACCATGTTTTTCTAAAAGATCAAATAATACATCTTCACTTTTCATGGTGGCAATGCTGTCGCTCATTTTTTCAATACAATGAGAGACCTACACTAAGGGAGGAGGAGGTGCAGGTATTCAAAAGCTCAAGTGACTCCTTATCTCCCCAGGGAAACAGACACTTTTCAAATGCTAATGCTCAAAGCACTCTTCCCTTTCTCTGAGGGGAGCACACAAAAGCCCGTTAGTCCAAACCAGATAAGGAGTCTAATTTTAGAGCTGGAGATAGTGTAACACTGTTACTAGTTGATACTTGCTATTTCATTGCATTCCAGGATTGTGTACTAAGCAAAAGAACTGCCTCATAGAAGAGAATGACTTATGAATTAGAATGCAGTAGTGATCTTGTTCTTGGTGTTATTATTGCATATATATACCTGCCTTTGCATTGTTAGTTCTAGAAGATACTGTCTACAGGTATTG